>NC_088866.1:5713246-5734445 GCF_032884065.1 Artemia franciscana
ATACACTTAGCGAGAAATAAACTCTAGCACTTTCCTTTATGGTTTTGACAAGCTTTTAGTTATCATGTATAAAAGTAAGTTTGTTTACTTAGAATCGAACCAACACCGAACTCTGCTGTAACAATTAGTCATGCACTACTGAAAACCTTTTTTGCTGTGGCACTTGTTGCTGGCAACAATAGAACTTTTCTTGCCAAAGCTGCAGCCCATGGCAGCTGAGTAGAATATCTTTTCCAGAAGGCAACGGTTGCATTTACTGCATCAACTAGGACAAGATCTTTTGATCTCCTGGCATGAGCTACCAAGCCCAGATATAAATCTACTTGACGCCGAATCACTTTATCATTTTCATCCTGCTCTGCATAATCGCTCTGACACATTACCTGGTGGAGCAGCATCGTTTTTATTATGTTTAATCATGAGAAGATTTAGAGTTGCTGCTATTCTGAGAAAACTCATATTCACACAACTGATCTGAGTTGCTGGTCCACTGACAGCACAAGAAGTTAAAGACTCCTGTTCACGCATTTTTTGAGGGCCCTCTCCTCTCTGTACAAATGGATTTCTACTGCAGTAAAATGCTCACCACAAGTTGAAGTGGAGGGACCTGGAGTGGTAATTGGACAAATTCGGTTCACAAGGTATGTGATAAAGTACCTTATATCAGTCTCCAGCACTAGAGTTTTAACCATTTTGAACAAGAGTCCCCTTCTTGTCAGTGAACCATCAAGACGGATCGTCACTTTCATTTATCTGGATTGTTTCATAGTCAAAAAGTGCAGTTGTCACCATGAGATCATCCATTGGGAAGCGAAAGTCAAACTTGTTTCTCATCTTTTTCTTAGAAACAAAATGCAGCTACTATCTTTTGGTTGCTCCTCAGGGTGATCTTTTATGAAACCCCGACAGAGTAGAGAGCAACATTTTGGGTAGCAAAAGAATTCTTCCTCAATAGCCTTGACTGTAGTTAAAAAATTCAACAGTAGAGAGCAAAGGTCACGCATCAGTTTATATTCCTCGTCATCTAGAACAAGGCCAGGTTTCCCAATTCTTCACGAAACACTTGCCGATGGGCCTTTGTATTGAATAATACTTTGCATTATACTATATGTCATATTCCATCTTGTAAACAAATCCCGTTTTAGGGACCTGTAGTGTCCATATCTTAGTAATATAGAAGGTAGATCATCAGTAACCTGCACCATGGGCAACTGGTTATCAGCCTCAAGAACCTCGTTAAAATCACAAACTCTTTTAACGAATTCACTGTTATTTTAAATGTGAATTTTTTCAAGGAGGATATTAAAATGCACTCTCTGAGCCATGTGTCTGCTTGGTGTGCTGATTGGTGTTATGGTGTTAAACTATTGTTAAATTGTTGTTATATTAATATATATTGGTGTTGTGGGTTTATATTAGTGATATATTGTTGTCACAACAGTTGATTATTGATTGGATTTGCCATTTATTTTATTTTTATTTATTTAGATTTCTGTTAATCCTATTCAAAACGTGTAAGCCACTTGGTGTTTTCCATTTTTTTCATTTTTCTGTATCTTTAAAATTAGAATACCAATTTAATTGATTCTTAACCCAATGATCATAAAATAAACATAGTCTCTTAATGTAGTGGTACAAAAATAAGAAGTATTTTGTAACCTATTACTTAAAGAATAAACATCTATTACAAAATATATGAAAAAAGAATGTGGTAAACAAACAAGGAGATTTAGATCATAATTGTGGCGCAAAAACGGCGCCATAACTACACCAGGAAATGAAACCAACGAACTAGACCATCAGGACTAAGCTACCACAAATTAAATTATGAAATCAACGTCTGTTTTATATTCTGTGCAGACTGATTTATTAGTACAATTTTACACAAGACTATTGTCAAGCGTCAATTTTTAGGGAGAAAAAAGCGAATTTGATAAAAAACTGTCCTGACCTGCAAATTGAACTTGTTGGCAGTTGGGGTGTATCCGTTGGTGATCAGGATCAATTCTTACACATATGTCGCTATAAAGGAGGATATTCAACAATTGATAAATCAGGAGCCATGCTAAAAAATAACCAGGTACAAAAACATTTATTATGTTTTTAATATATTTTTTTTTATTTGTAATTGTTTTATATTTTATTATGTTATTTATTTTTATATTTATTCCAATTTAATTTACTTTAATAGATATTTTAATTATAGTTTTTTAAATTTAATTTATTTATGTTTATTTCATTTACTATAACTCATTTTATATTTATGTTAAACAAACACAACTTAGGAACAATAGAGACATTTTTCCAAGACAGTGGAAATCCAATTCAAAGGATATTTCTGAATTGGATATATATATATATATATATATATATATATATATATATATATATATATATATATATATATATATATATATATAAATGTAGTGTCCGTCCGTCTATCCGTTGCACTATCTTTATCGTTACACATTATTAACGTTATTACCGTTACACGAGCTAAAAAAATTGAGGCTCTTTTTAAGTTTTATTAAATTGCTTAAAATGTAAAAAACTGGTGATTGCACAAATATTTCAATATATTTGGACAATGGATTAAAGCAATTCGTAAGCCTTAAAACAGAAAACCAAAAGTTTGAAGTTTAGTAGAAATTGTTGAAGTTTAGAATACTTGCTGTTCAAAGAAAATTTGTCAAAGTGTCAATTAACGTCAAAAAAGAAATTATGATTAAATTGATTAAAATGTAAGAAACTGGTGATTGCACAGATGTTTCTATATATTTTGACAATGGATTAAAGCAATTTGAAAACCTTAAAACAGAAAACCAAAAGTTTGAAGTTTAGTAGAAATTGTTGAAGTTTAGAATACTTGCTGTTCAAAGAAAATTTGTCAAAGTGTCAATTAACGTCAAAAAGAAATTATTATTAAATTGATTAAAATGTAAGAAACTGGTGATTGCACAGATGTTTCTATATATTTTGACAATGGATTAAAGCAATTTGAAAACCTTAAAACAGAAAACCAAAAGTTTGAAGTTTAGTAGAAATTGTTGAAGTTTAGAATACTTGCTGTTCTAAGAAAATTTGTCAAAGTGTCAATTAACGTCAAAAAAGAAATTATGATTAAATTGATTAAAATGTAAAAAACTGGTGATTGCACAGATGTTTCTATATATTTTGACAATGGATTAAAGCAATTTGAAAACCTTAAAACAGAAAACCAAAAGTTTGAAGTTTAGTAGAAATTGTGGTTAGGGAAACCCTTGACAGAAACTAGATAGCTGTGACCATTTTATGGCCATAGGTATGTTCATTAGACTCATATAGATTAACCCATGGTTACAATAGACAATGATTTCCACAAGTCCATAGTGTAACTTGTGGCACAAACTAAAGCATTACTGAGCTTTTCTGAAAGATGAGATTCACGAGTCCAAAATGGAACCTGTGGCAGAAACTAGAGAGTTGTAATGATTTTATGGTCACGGCTATGGAGAAAGATAAGATTTACGAGTCCAAAATGGAACCTGTGGCAGAAACTAGAGAGTTGTAATGATTTTATGGTCACGGCTATGGAGAAAGATAAGATTTACGAGTCCAAAATGGAACCTGTGGCAGAAACTAGAGAGTTGTAATGATTTTATGGTCACGGCTATGGAGAAAGATAAGATTTACGAGTCCAAAAGGGAACCTGTGGTAGAAACTAGAGAGTTGTAATGATTTTATGGTCACGGCTATGGAGAAAGATAAGATTTACGAGTCCAAAAGGGAACCTGTGGTAGAAACTATTGAGCTTTAACCTTTTTATACAGTATAGACGTCGATTGGCTCCTTGTTGCCCATGGAAACAACCGCTATTACACATTTAATAACAATAAGAATTAATTACTTTTTTTAAAACATAAAATTTAGTAGAGGAGAAAAGTATCAGTGATAAAATGAGCAATAATGCAAAACAAATATAAATATGCCCAACTTCAAAGGATTATAATAACAATAATAAAATACAAATAATCCTAAGCATCAAGGACACCAATATAAGAAATATTTTTATGCTCCCTCATACCTATAAACATTTTTTTTTTACTTCTTTGAAAATTCATACCTGAAATTTTTTTTTCTTACCTGAAAACAGAATTTTTCTCGGATATGTTCTTTGCTTTCTTGAGAATATCCTAAGGCCATCCATTCAAACATTTATCCTCATTATTTGAGGAGTTCAGAAAGGCCATGGAGAGTTGCCAAGGAACATACACCAATCATTACTGTTATAGAGATTCTTGTAAAGATATCGGAAAAAATATCCAAATTTCTACCTGGATATTGGTATCTCATTAATAAAACAAACTTATTGCGTGATCTGACAGTTCAGGAAAGTATGTACCCATGCTCCTCCCGCCCACTTACTACTGAAGTAATGTTAAGCACCAAGCACATCAATATAAGTAATTTTATATGCTCCCTTGATCCGTATTAATTCTTTTCATGCCTGAAAGTCCCAATTTTTCGGGAAGTTTTTATTGGTTGTTCCAAGATTATGAACTTACTAGAATAGTACCATGTTTTCATCGATTTGGCCAAGTTGAATCTTGAAAAAAGTAAGCAAACAAGTCAACAAAACTACGTGGTTAAATTTGACAACGTTTTTCCATCCTTAATTAAGTGTAAAGCATTAACAAAGTGTGGCCATAGTATTAATAATATGTGGTCAGTGTGGCCATATTGAATCATGAAAACAAGTAAGCAAAACTATGCACTTAAATTTGACAACAGTTTTCATCCTTAAACATTCAAATATCAATCACTAATAAAGCCTGGCCATAACATTAATTAAGTATGGTCAGAGGGGCCATGTTGAATCATGAAAAGAAGTAAGCAAAGCTATGTAGTTCACTTTGACAACACTTTTCATCCTTAAATATTCAAATACAACGCGTTAATAATGGCCCCCTACCATCCATTGCTCTTCCTGGCCGAAGGGCCCATAAACGGGTATCAACACCTCTGGTAGGATCGGTAAATTCTAATGTCATATCCTGTAACTTACCTTTAGGGAGATTGCCTGGCCTGAGAACCCTTATTACTTCAATCGTTATTGCTGAAGGATCAGTATATAGGTATGATAGTTTTTTTGTTTGTTTTTTATTTAATTCATCTGCAATGACGAGGAAAAACATAAAAAGACCCAGTGATTTTAGCCCAATAAAAACTAAAGATTTAGAGCAATAGAAAAAATTGGCTAATATTTTGTGAACCATTGTAAAGATGTCTGCAGCAACATGGAGACACAAAAACAAAAACAACATACATGCAAATTAATCAGAACCTGTCTGAAAATCTTGTGGGAAATGCAAAAATGTGCCAACAATTTTTGTGTCAAAACTTTTCCAACAAACGGTATTAACAATTTAATTTCTTTTACCTTTTGTGATTTCTGATCAATTTGTGATTTCTTATCACGTGGAATGCTCAAAGTGTATGAAAAAGCTTTTAGACAAGAAAATTTCTTCCTCTTCTCAGGATATTATCCTTACAGTCATATGCTAGTTAACAAAATATGTTAAAAAATAAAACAAATATGGTAGACTAATTAAAGAAATATGGTAAAGAAAATAAACAAATGTGGGTCACTATCAATTTTTAATTCTGGTGTCTCTTTAGTTTTCCTTGCTCCAAAAAAGTATGGTTAGCTGTGAGTTGTAGTCGAATGGAAAATCTGGCCATAAGTGTAATACTTTGTCAGTTTATTAGTGAATTATTTCATTATCTTTTTTTCTCACTTTCAAAGGACGCACAGTCGCTACTAAAAGAGAGGGCTGGTTACTTACGTTCGCGTCATTCGCAGTTCATCCTACCCTTCAGTTATTGGCCAGAAATCAAAATGAGAACTGGTAACAGTATTTACGAAGTCAGAAGCTACACATTGAAGCCTGGGACCATGATTGAGTGGGGAAATAATTGGGCAAGAGCTATTAATTTTAGAAGAGAGAATGAAGAAGCATTTGCTGGATTTTTTTCGCAAGTCGGAAGGCTTTATCAAGTGCATCATTTTTGGAGTAAGTGATTTATTTTTTTCAGATACACTTTCTCACGAAAAAAGGAGATTATTCCTAAGACTATCAAGGCAAAAATATTAAATTTAATATTAAAATTTTTAATTTTTTATTTATTTATTTTAGAATTAACGACGCTTCTTGACTACTAAGGTCCCTGCGTCGACCCTGCAGTGCATTCCTGCAGCGTGATTTGATCTCTGGGTCCCTTATTACCTTAGCTTGGTAATACGGGACCCAGAGATCGAATCACGCTGCAGGAATGCACTGCAGGGCCGATGCAGGGACCTTAGTAGTCAAGAAGCGTCGTTAATTCTTAAATAAATAAAAAAAAAGCTAACTGTCCAATCGTTTATAACTCTAACCAAAGCGATAAAGATAGCAAGTTACTTAATAATATTACGTTCACAAATAACACGTTTTTAGGCAGTCATAATTGGAACAATTGAATCAAAGTCTTTCTTTTTTAAAGATAAAATAAGACCAAAGTAAAACAAATATACTTCGCTTTTTTGAACCTGACGGAGGAATGGATTAAAAAATGTCCACAAGAACAGGTGAATGTTGTGAGAAATATAAATAAACGTGGCCAAAAATACAAAAAACTTGGAATATCTGGTAAAATGTTCCTCTAATAGTGACGTTAACCTTCGAAAATTTAGGGGAGGTTGGTTGTTGGTATTGTATGGGTGGTTGCTTAATAAAAATATTAAGTCACGCCCAATAGCCTTGCACCGCATTTTCGATTTTCAGTAGAAAAAGAATACACAGATTGAAATAAAATTTGGTGGTTTCATTCTGCATTTGCAAACATATGCACTTATCTCAGCCACTATCTAAATAGCCTTGTATGTTAAAGGAAATTTTCCAATAGTCTTGCACCTCGCCTTGAAAACCAACAGATGGTCAAGTTCACCTAAGCTGTCTATGGCAGCAACATCGAAGACTACCAAGACAAAATATTAGGTCATGCCCAATAGACCTGCACCGCATTTTCGATTTTCGGTAGAAAAAGACTACACAGATTGAAATGAAATTTGGGGGTTTCATTCTGCATTTGCAAACATATGCACTTATCTTAGCCACTATCTAAATAGCCTTGCATGTGAAAGGAAATTTTCCAATAGTCTTGCACTTCGCCTTCAAAACCAACAGATGGTCAAGTTCACCTAAGCTGTCTATGGCAGCAACATCGAAGACTACCAAGACAAAATATTAGGTCATGCCCAATAGACCTGCACCGCATTTTCGATTTTCGGTAGAAAAAGACTACACAGATTGAAATGAAATTTGGGGGTTTCATTCTGCATTTGCAAACATATGCACTTATCTTAGCCACTATCTAAATAGCCTTGCATGTGAAAGGAAATTTTCCAATAGTCTTGCACTTCGCCTTCAAAACCAACAGATGGTCAAGTTCACCTAAGCTGTCAATGGCAGCAACATCGAAGACTACCAAGACAAAATATTAGGTCATACCCAATAGACCTGCTCCGCATTTTCGATTTTCGGTAGAAAAAGACTATTATTCCAAAGGCTATCAAGACAAAAATATTAATTTAACATTAAAATTAAATTTAAATTCAACGTCTAAACCTTTACAAACCTCTATTTGGAGACTCTTGTTAAATTTCTGTAATTTAAGATTTACAGGAAGTCAGTTTTTTGTTCCTGGTTGGAGTCTTCTAATGAAGGAAAAGAATCTTGAATATGCCCTCCCTTTTTCTGCTCTTTTCCTTTTCAAGGATTTTTTTTAAGGAGGGTATGCAAATCTAGTCTCTTTGAAGTACTGTATTGGCAATCAAACTTAATCCAACAATCTAATTTAACTGCTATTTTATGACATGTGATGTCCAATTTGGCAAGTTATGATCTTCTCCAAATTCGGAGAATATTCCAAAGACTACCACGACAAAAATATTAAGTCACGCTCAATAGCTTTTTGGAGCATCAAAGCATTTTTTGTTCGGTTAAGGTGCGTCTTCAGGTCGATTTGCCAACTCCTTTACTGACCATCTGTAACCGCAAAAATCGTCTAGGGCCGTCACATAGATAAGTAAAATAGGAATTTCGTGGTTGCTGAGATCTATAAAAAGTATTCCTCATTGTTTTCGTTTTATCGTTGCTCAGATCTTATTCCTGGAGTCATCTAATTCCATCGCCTCAATCCTGAAATGGAAAATACAGTTTGTTCTCTATGAGACAATATTGCTTTGTTAATCACAGCTAGAAATCATGGGCTACAGTTGCTGCAATCCCTTTGCCGGGGTTGGTCACTGGAGCTTTTGTTAACCTTAAGCCATGACATTTGTCATGACATGCTAATGCTAGCTCCGGTTATTGTAGTGAATAATTATATTCTATTCTATTCTAAAAAAAAAATATGCCTCTAAAGTGAATATTTCCCTTTCCCCTGACTTAAAAATACGTTTGAACTTAGTTTGGAGCTCTCCCTCAACAGGAAAAGCAAAAAAAAGGTGCAAAACGTACAGCCGAACATTATGTATCTTTAGCAAAGAAATGCCAAGAAAAGCTGTTTTTTTGTAATGTCTCTTTTGGGTGAAGTGTACAAGATAGGATGCAAAAAATGCTGGATTCTACTTTTGATTTATACAATCATATAACTTTATGCAACGTTTTTTGCAACTGAAATTAGGATTCATGCGTCACCTTCACCTAGAAATATCACTTGGAAAAAAAGGTTCATGTTATATTTGAACATAAAGCATTAAATTGAAATAATTTGAATTTAATATTAAGTATCAATAAATGTTTAATTTTGAATTAAATACACAAAATGATTAATTGGCAAATAAAATAGAATAGAATATATTTATTCACTACAATAGCCGGAGCTAGCATTAGCATGTCATGACAAAAATAATTTATACCTTCAAAAACTCTGACGGGAAAATTTAAACAAACATTATATTAATCAACCACATATTAATCAAACATTAAATATTAGTCGCGTCAATATTATTAAAATGACGGTTAAATATGGAACAAATGATTTGCAATATCTCTCAGTATTATAGGCTGAGCAAGTCAGTAACTCTGGACAATTCTTTTTTATTTGTCGGAGTCTAGTAACTGGTCCTTCAGTTGGGGGGCTCTCAAGATTGGGTAGTAGACGACAATGAGTTGGGGAATTCAAACAATTTAGTCCAAATGTATATGTTAAGCCATGTCTACGACTATCAAGTGATTCCAAATTTAGTTGTTTCAGTGCATCCTAGTAAGTTGAGTAGTTTTGTCCAAGTATAGTTTTTACAGCTCTTTTTGCATCGTCTCAAGTCTGTCTGTTTGATCTTTTGTCAATCCCGGATGCCAAGCAGGGCATACATACTCAAGAGAAGGTCTAACATAACCGCAGTATACAGACTTAAATACCTCAGTTGGTGTACCGAATCTTTTTAGGTTGGAAAATGAATGTAAAAGCGATGCGCCTTTTTTAGTCAGATAGTCAACGTGCGAATTCCAACTTAAATCATCGTCCAGCAGTATCCCAAGTATTTTAACAGTTTTCTTTGTTGGCAGTATGGAATTATGAGAAGAGTGGTTGTTACCCTTTAGGAAGGAAAACGTCATATAAGAGCTCTTAGTTTCACTCGAGCATTCTTACAACAAATGGACGGGCACCCATAGCCTTTGCTTCTTCCACAACTACATTATGATCAAGACTATCAAAAGCTTTGACTATGTCTTCAAATAATGCATCAACATAGGCCCCATTATTTTCTAAGTGCTTAAAGATAGTATCCAACAATGCAACCAAATAATGAACAGTACTATGCCCGGACCTAAATCCAGATTGTTGGGGATCAATATTATCATTTATGTCCTCAAATGAACAATCAAAAATAAAACTTTCAAATACTTTTGAGAGAGCTGGTGTTTTCGAAATTGGCCTCATCTCAGTAATATCTTTAGGTGCCTTGCATTTGGGGATTGGCGTTACATTCGCCTGTTTAAAAATACATGGGAAAACACCATCAATAAAACATTGGTTAAAAATTGCCGTTAAAGGAGTTAATAAAAGATCAGCACACTCAATACTCAATAATCAATTTAATTGGTATCTCACTAGGATAACTAGATTTACGAGAATAGAGTGCCTTCAACTTTTTTAGGAACTGAACAAATCTCTAGTATAGGGATATTTGAAACTGAATCATTCGGTGGTAATTTTCTTAGTTGCGGATGGATTTTTCAAATTGATGCAAAAAAGTCATTAATTTCACTAGGTAACAGGGGTTTACCATTGACATCTCTCACTTCAACTCTAGTTACTTTTTTGCCGATAATGCTCTGAACTAAATCATGGAACTTCCTTGGGTTGGATTTATATATTTTGCTTATTATTTTAGACCCATACTGCGTACGTGAACATCTTATTTTATATACAATTAAATTTCTTACTCTTATGAAATCTTTTACAGGTCCAGTTAAATGCAATTCGTTTCTCACTTTTATCAGATTCCGAATCTCTTGAGTAATCCATGGTTCATCATTAGATTTCACATACATTTTTTTTGTGGGAAAATTTCACAGTATTTTTCGAACAGTTCCTTACAGAATAAACTTGCCATTTTGTCACCGTCAGACAATGAGAAAATATCACGCCAGTCACGATCTGTGAGCCAATTCTTGTAGAGATTTACTAGTTCAGGTATGAAAGGCCTGTACACCACACTATTTATTTGTCTATTTGAGATAAAATGATTGGGTGTCCAAGCAACACACAGGTGATCACTCAAACCTAATGGGGGTAATGTAACTGGAGTATTATAATATTCAGGACAGTTGCTAAAAATGAGATCCAACATACGGTTACCTCTTATGGGCACCTTGACAACCCGCTTAAGTGATAGTGAATTACTTAGCCATTTGGCATCTAAGTCATTAAAGTCACCACACATTATGATACCAGCATTAGGATACAAGGATCGTACATTGTCAGTGCAATTCTGTAAGTAATTCACAAGGTCTTTACGATAGGGGCCACGGGGTGGATAGTAAGCAACACATATTACCAGTGATGCCACTTCCTTGGGAAGCTTCTTAGGCCTGCACCACAACCATAATACTTCAAAACCATGCTTATTTGGTATATTACTGAAAGTGAAAACTCGATTTCTTATAGACGATCAACAAATAATACCAACACCACCATCATGTGTTACTGTAATATCATCGGGTGTCATTCTAGGTTTGAAATAGGTATCACATCCTTCAAATGCTACAACATCTTCAGTCGCGGACCATGATTCACAGATACAAGCAATATCAACCAGTTCATTCTTCAAGCAAAGTTCAACCTCTTCTAATTTGTTCATAAGTGACCGGACATTTGATAATATTATTTTCGGAAATATATAGGGATGAAAGAAGGGTCTTACACTGCAGTCTCGAATCTCCTTGCCAGCACATTGAATCGGTTCCAAGTTGGGATACTCGGAAGACATGGTTTGAGGGGTGGGTGAATCTCTGATTTCTTTGAAATTCCAAACTGGTTGGTTTCTAGTACTGGATATATTGTCGGAAGGCTGGCAGATGTTGGTTCTTGCCCGTTTCTCCAAGGTTTTACGAGGAGTGGTTGGTATGAGGGGGGAGGGATCCGCATTGGCTGATTTAAGACAGGTGGTTTCAGCTTCAAGCTCATAAGTGGGACTGGAAATTGTTGTCTTTGGCAACCATGTTTTAACAGAGGTGGAATTTTTCGCTCCCCGTTTTTTGAACTTCGCAATTCAGTATTGGAACGTAGCTTTTTCCTTCTGTGGGAAGTGAGATGCACATTAGGACAACAGTTTATTAAACAAAGGCCATGAGCAATTTTTTTACACAGAGATCTGTGAGGCAGAATACCACACTCATCACGGCAGATGCCTTTGAAATAATCCACGCAAATATGGAGAAACGTGCAATTCTCCGCCTTTCTACAGCCTCGCATTATGTGAAATCTGCAGACACGTCGTTCAGGAATATGGTCTGTTGTAAGACCCTCTTCATTTGTATGCGGAGACTGAGAATACTCTAGGTCGGTTTGTGTTGTTTGACTAGTAACAAAGCTACTGCATTGAACAGATACACAGATACTGCATTGAACAAAATAGGTTGGGTTTCAAGCTTTTCGCCAAATAGTTGTTTTTTCCTGGACAAATCTGTAAAAATCTTATGTATGTTGAGCACTATAGTGGAAATATCTACAGTAAACACAAATAAATTAGTTAGCAGGTGCATACAAAGATAGGCCTGACCTTGAGTACATGCTCCCTCCCAAAAAACAATTTAGTATTTAACGTTTTTTAGAGATAACTTGCTTTTTATATCTTAGAGCTTGAATCCAATTCCCTCAGATTGATGAGACCCTCCTTAATTAAGTACTGCATACGTCCATGTGAAGATAGTCTTTCAGCTAAATCCATACCCTATAAATTTGTCTCATAGTCTATAGAACCTGAACAATGTATGGGAAAGTACTTGACAAAATGAATTTTTCAGAGATGAGGATTTTTCCTGAATTCTAATTTGAATATTAGATATTAGCAGTAGGGCTTTTATGCCTCATAATAGGGGGGGGGGGCTCATAATTTTATATTTCATATAAAATATAAGGAAATTAACGTCAGATGTCAGAAATACTAGGGTAAGGGGGTTGCCGCTCCCCCTCCCCTGTCTAGGCATAGAACCGGTTCTGTTTGACAATATCCAAAGTTAAATTTCTTCCTCTAAATCATTAACACAGGAGTTCGAGATAATTCAACATTATAGATGTTCTAACTCTTCTTATGAGGGTTCTTCTTCTTATTCTTGCAACAGGACCAGGCTTTTTTCTGCGTCATCTGACGTTTGAAATAATATTGACGTTTGACGTTTTGGCGTTTGACGAATGATGTTTGAGATAACTCAACAGTATGGACAAATAACAACATGCCTAGATCCTGGATTGTGGTTTTTAATTGTTTTCCCCTTTCGTTTTACTGTCTTAATATCTATTTACGGTAATATTATATCCTTTATCTCCATTTTGTAATTATATTTATTTACTAGTTGTATAAATACTATATCTTTATAAAACCAGTATTTTTGGCTATCGGTTTTTTTTTGTCCTCTATTTCCTTTCTTAGTTTTACCAGTGATTTAATACTTGAAATTTTTATATATCTAAATGTGTTGAAGTTGAAATAGCACTTGCTATTTGGGATTTTTTGACGTGCTTATGCTAGCTTAAAGCTTTTGTAGTGAATAAACATAAGCTATTCTTAACGAACTGTCACATCGATGTGAGATTGGAAGACTGGGGCTCTTTTGTTGCTTGTCCTACAACAGAAGCTTTAGATCGAACCTCCTCTGACGATAATAGCAATAGGGGTTTTATGCCTCATAATCTGGGGGAAGGGGGGCTATTGTGTACCACAGGTATAATTTTCATATAAAAGAAAAAGAATTTAACGTCAGATGTCATAAAAACTAGGGTAAGGGGGTAGCTGCCCGCTGTCGGGGCCTAGAACCGGTCCAGAAGTTAAATTTCTATCTTTACATCATTAACAAAGGAATTCGAGATAATCCAAAATTATGGATGTTTCAATTCTCTTCTTCTTGCAACAGGACCAGGTGATTTTCTGTGGCATCCGACGTTTGAAATTCGATTTTTTTTTTTTTTTTTTTTTTTTTTTTTTTTACCATAAGCTCCCCGTACTCGCGGTAAGGTTAGTCACGAGGATGGTTCGAATCAGCTTGATCTGATTTATTCAAAATGTGGTGACATAAAACTTTTCACAAATTTTGACTAAAATGCCTGCAGTCTCACTTTTAGCATCACATTCTTCCTCTCAACCAAAACGACTTGGATACTGATTACTAGTTTCCAATTACTAATTGCTATTAATTATAATTACTATTGTCATTAGTAGTTGCTAAAGCTGTTGTTACGATATTACTAATTATTAGTTATCATCAATAATAAGCATCGGCACTGTTTCTGTTTTTGAGAAAAACAGAAACAGAAAAAAACAGTTAGAAAAAAAACAGAACAGAAACAGAAACAGGTCAAACAAAAACAGGTGACCTGTTTCTGTAATCTGTTCTGTTTTTCGAAAAAACAGAAAACAGCTGTTTAAAAATAAAAAAACAGCTGTTTTAACAGCTGTTTTTCCTTACTTCTTCTATTTCTAATAGGAATGAAAACATCTTCTTGTTAAATCCTTTTAGTCACGTACAAAAGATGAGCAACTTCGTGCAATTCAACACACTAGCGTATTTTTAGGGGGGGGGGGGGGCGAAATTTGTCATAAAATGTGTCCAATCGGGTGATACCAACGCTATATTCCTTTCAAGTTTAAATGTCATTTATAATTGACAATTTACCCTAGTTGCTCTTAGACCGTTGCTTTAGCGGTAAACCATTGCTCAAAGCATATACCAACACTATATTCACCGCTTAAAGCACGGATGCTTTCAAGCCGAGGCTACTTAGACCGCTGCTTGCTAATATATACCAGACAGACACAGAGTCATCCCATCTAGCTTATGTCCACCGCTTAAGTTAGAGGCTATTTAGACCGTCGCTATAGCGGTAGCCCATTGCTCTAAGCAAATACCAACGCTCTATAACGCTCTATGGTTAGACCATTGCTCAAGTGGTAATAACCCTCCGCTACACACATATCAAGGTGCCTAGGTTCACCGCTTAAAGTACGGATGCCTTCAAGCCGTGGCTTGTTGGACCGCTGTTCTAGCGGTAACCCATTGCTCTAAGTAAATACCAACGCTATATTCCTCTTTTATATGGGATTTCATTGAGCCCATGTTTGCCGCTTAAAGCACGAATCCTTAAAGCCGTCAATGGTTAGACCGTTGCTCAAGCGGTAATAGCCATCCGCTACACATATACCAACAGTAGAGACATTGTCATATGGGGTTCCTATCTAGCCCATGTCCACTGTATAGCATTCAAGCTTCTCTCTCTTTCTCTATCTCTCTCTTTCGCTCAGATTTACCCCGGCGTGAATTAGCATGAGAGGTTGACTCTAGTTGAGCATTGTGGAGTGACATGCATGAGAGGAAAATTTTCAAGTAGTCAACCCGTAGTCAACCCGCGTGTGTTCCCCAAGGAGAACCTCCAACAGGTTGACTCTATTTCGGCATTGTCAAGGGACATACATGCACGGAGAGGTGCAGCATAAATGGGAGACAGTCACAACGGCAATCAAAGGAGTAAAATTAACCTTGACTGGGTTGCCCACTTAATTGGACAATCTGTCTTAGCTTTTTTCTACAATTGGCCATGACTTTGACTTTTCCCACAAGTATTCCCTTTTTGTTTAAATTCAAAAATCAACGGTATCATGGTATCATGCCCGCTAGATATGCGTTTTGGTACGGTAGGTACGGGTAGGTATCATGCGTTTCGGTATCATGCCCGCTAGATAGCGCGGCATTTGAAAAAAAAAAAAAGAAAAAAAAAAACAGAAAACAGATAAAAAAAAAAACAGAAACAGAAAAAAACAGATGAAAAAAAAACAGAACAGAAACAGAAACAGGTCAAACAAAAACAGGTAGCCTGTTTCTGTTTTCTGTTCTGTTTTTTGTAAAAACAGAAACAGAAACAGGCAGAAACAGGCAAGAAAAAACAGAAACAGAAACAGAAAACAGAAACAGTGCCGATGCATAATCAATAACATTACTAATTCTAACTGCTCATTATATGGACTAATAATATGAATGATAAAAAAAAAAATAAAATGAAAAATAATAAAATGAAAATAATAATAATAATATGAATAATAAAATGAGTAATTAATAATAGTTATTCATTAATACTATTACTAATTACTATTAATAATAACTCTATATAGATACTAATAACTTATTATTATGCAAAACTGATTATAAAGAATGTCATTAGATTCTCCTCAAAGACTGCTGCATTTTGGCAACACGAAGATATCATTATCTTTATTCGAGGGGGGGGGGGCAAAATCTCCGTGATTCGCACTAAATTAAACTAAAATACTATAAATGTGCTAATTAGATGTATTATCTTCATTGAAATTAAAAATATAAAATTTTCATAAGTCATTTAGGATAAAAATGTCATTTAGGTAAATGTAAAAAGAAAATGTCATATGAATAAAGTATCATTTAAATGCAAATGGCAAATAAACAACATGCCTAGATCCTGAATTGAAGTTTTTAATCTTTTCCTTTTGTCTCACTGTCTTAATATCTATTTATAGAAATATTATATCCTTTGTCTCCATTTTGTAATTATATTTATTTATTTACAGTTATATAAATACTATTTCTTTATATCTAGTTCCTAATATTTAGCATAGCCTTTATAAATTTACAAAAATCAATATTTTTTGCTATCGGTATTTATTTTTTTTGTCTAGTATTTCCTTTCTCAGTTTAACCAGTGATTTAATATTTGAATTTCCATTAAATCTTAATGTGTTGAACTTGAAATAGCACTTGCTACTTGGAATTTTTCATTTCATTTATTTTTTTTATTGACGAGCTTATCCTAGCTTGAAGCTTTGTAGCGAATAGGCATATGCTATTCTTAGCGAAATCTCACATCGATGCGGGGTTGGAAGACTGGGTCTTTTTGGATGCTGGTCTTACAAAAGCGGCTTTAGACCTAACCTCCTCCTACTAATTCTAGAAAAACTCTAGAAATAAAGACGTGATTATTTATTATCGAAAAACAGAAGGAAATACAAAAGAATTCTTGTTGTTAAAAACTCAAAAGGGTGACTCAAATATAAAGTAGGCTATATTAATGTCATAGGTGAAAATGGGTACAACTATCAGGGTATGAGAAAGGGTACTGGAAAGATGAAAAAAGAACATTTTCAATGTTTCAATAATTATTTACAATGTTCAAATTATTTTCCTTTGTTTTAGCGTACGCTGACCTTCAGACAAGAAAAGAAACCCGAGAATCAGCATGGAGGAAGCCAGGCTGGGACGAATGTGTTGCATATACTGTCCCTTTGATTAAGAAGATGGAAAGTCGAATTTTGTATCCGCTGTCTTTCTCGCCAACTCATTAGTTTATTTGAATCTGTTTTATGTTTAAGATTACCAAACTTTTTTTTTAGGGTAGCATTTTGTCTTTGTTTGAGAATTTAGTTGTTTAATATTTCCTCTTAGTTGATTTTTTGTAATATTCGCTATTGTTTTCAGTGGTATCAAACTAATTAGGCCTTTTTCCAGATTTTCGACATGTTAATGTCAAATAATTAATTAACCTTTATCTTTTCATATTCAGTCCAATTATAAATATAATTAACTTCGTACTCTATGTTCCAATTCATAAGCAAACGCAAGAACGTTCTTATAATTTTTCTACCAAATGTTAAATTAAAATTTTAAATTAAAATTAAATTGGAATCGAAACTAATGGTTGCGATTAAAACTGTTTTTAACTCCCTCCGTTTTTGCCTCACATTCAATTGGTTTCGTCTCTGAACGGCTCTATCTTAATTGGAATTCATTGGCAAAAAATGTATTTTTGAATAACGTGATGATAAGTTCAAATATTGACTATGAAGGAACGGCCAAAATGATTTTAGGGTGATTTTCTACATCATTTTCATCGCGAGTAAAGATCGTATCTGAAATTCTCATATTTCTTTGATCAATGACAAAATTGTTTACTAAGCTGTTCTCAAAGGGAGTATCATCATGAAAGCGTATATTCAATCAAGCTTTGATCTACATTGCACTGCTGATCCTCCTCTTGAAGACAACTTAGCCAACAGTTTTTGACAGTTACCACAGAAGTGCGAAAATGTCAGATGCGACCGTTTATGACGTGACAGTGATAATATGCATATGATTACAGGAAATAAGAAGCCAGGTTGTGAAGTCTATGTTTAGAAAGTAAGCGATTTATGTTGGAATTTCCAAAAAGGTGTATGTTAACAATAGCGTATATTCATCAAATCGGTTTCAAATTGTATCTAGTGTCCAAATGTAACTAAAGTCGTTATACTCGTGACAGCGAAACGTTGAGAATTAAATAATTCGTGAAACAGGTCGTAAGAATTAAATTTTGGGCCTAAATTAGTTAGTATTGAAACAGAAAATGCGTGTTCATGCCTATCAGTGAGTTCTTACGCTCTGGCAAAACAGTCTCAGTCACTAAAAACGAATATTTGGCCTTGAATAACATTAATTTTTTGTTTTTTGTTGTAAAATCGTTTGTGTTTTTCTATCAAGAATTTTGAAATTACTATTATCCAGCTTTTAGTTCTCATAAATATGAAGCTCACGTATTTGCGAAAATTTATTTTTATTGGTGACTAATTTTTAGCCAGAATATGAGGTAAACGTATTGCAGTTTTAGCTTAGTCAGATCTTTAATCTAAAAACGTAAAGAAACAGATGAACCATACAGTTAACAAAAGCTACATAAATAACGCTGTGTGTTAAACTTACTTCATTTTTAAAGCAAGCAAATAGTTTTTTCTATTATGGCAGCAAAACAAAATCCTTTCCAAGGATGTCCCTTCTATGTTCTTTTTGACTATATTATTTTAGGCTATATTATTTGTGGCATTTATCTGGTTTGTTTTGAAGGATAGATTTCCAGTTGGTGATTTTAAGGCTGTAGAGAAGATGTACTTAAAATAAACCTAAAAAAAAATTTTATCGCTCAGTATTGGAAGAAATTGTTTCGTTCTCTGTTTAGAATTATGCGGCATAATTAACAAGCAAAATTAGAGGAAAAACTGGTTTTGCCAACTATTAAATTACTTCATAGAAATCTATGGCTAAGGCAAGATACATTCTGTGGCTGGAAACTCTGGATTCTTTGCGACATTTGATTTTTCAAGGCTGCCCTGTGATCTAAAGAAATCAGGGAAGGGCTTGGGTGATTACTCCCAAATCGTATTAAGAGTAGCCGTTATAGAAATGTTAATGGCAGCACTATTAGCAGGAATAGGTGTAGTAAGAGAAGTATCACCTTAGGGAGATTTCTTCCACAACAAACGCTTTCTTTTTACAGGTTCTATGCTTTGTGTAAACCCAAGTGTCCTCAAATTTTCAATTGTCAAATCACTGATAGAAGAAGTTCAACATACTTAAATATTCAAAGTTGCGAAGAGGAGAGGGAGTTCACTTTGAATTCCCCAACTATACAGACTAAATATCTTTGTATGAGTTTTAGTTTAACAATACATGACATATCGTTCTGCGAAAACATGTTTGTGATTACTCTGTTCTGAAATTGGCTATTTGTTTTTTGGTACTGTTATCCCTGGGGATAGGTCAATGATTTTTCCCTGGAATCATACTTGGTCGATTTCTCGACTGTTTGTTGAAATGGCTATCTTCAAATTCTTGTCTGGTACCATTTGTGTCTGCAAATGTATTCGAGGACACAAAAGGTGGCTGATTGTCCTCGCAGTATACTTGATATACGTCATTTCAACGTAGCATTTTATAATTAAATCATTGACTTTTGGATTGATCCTTTATACTTCTTCTTTAACGCTCTTCACAAATTTTTATTTCTGTACTATCGCCGTGTACTGTCCCTAAAATATCTAGCATCATTCCTACATGATGTTATTTCCTCTTTCTAATCTAACATCGCTTCAATCTTTCTAATAGAAAATGTCATCATTTGTATGCTAGGCCATTTGCTCTTTAGCATTCTTTCTCGACCTTATTAGCTCTCCTTTCGAGTTGATCAAATTGGGGCTCCCCTGAATGGCAATAGCTTCACTTCACTCCTTGCTATGGGTCGTGTTTTATGCTATAACTTCTCAGGACTTGAAAATGCTTCTTCTCAGTATTCAATTTGAGCTTATTTTTTTCTTCTCATATGGAGGGAAACAAGAATGATAATATATTGACATTTAAGTGATATATGCCACAGGTTTTTTTTGGTGGGGGGACTCAATGCTGTCAGTTCGGAGGAGGCGAGGGAACAGTGGACCTTGCCCTGGCATTTTGAAGAATGCCTTGTAGCAAGGTATAAAGCTCCTGTTTTTGCTAGGTTTGATAATTGTATTTTTTATCTTCGTTTAAAAAATTACCCCCCCCCCTCCTACATTTTCGTGAATTGATGATGCCGTTAGACCAATTGCTATCAATATGTTCGTGTGCTTTATTCTCCTAATGTTAGTTGAGGAACGGCTAAACATCAGAGGTGTAATTTTATATAGAGCAGGGGGAGGGGGCAATTGCCACTTCCAGACCTAAGTTTGCCTCCCCCCCTTCCAGCTGAAATTTTTTTAAATTCTGTCAAAATTAAGATGAGTCCGCATTAAAGTATCCAGAGAAGAAGGTCCGTTTTCTATATTATATATTTGCCTCTATGGTACTGTATAACTCATTTTTTACTGTCATTTTCGCTTGATTTGGGAAAATTGACTCCAAATTTGCCCTCCCCCCAGGATTTTGATGAAATTAAGCCACTACTAAACATATATTCTTAGTACAGGTAAATACCTTGCACGTATTACTGATACATAGTATTAGCTCGAATACATAAAATGACCTCCTCTAACTACTCATACACAAGGTTGCCATGGGACAAAAGAAATACTAGCGTAAAAATGTACTTTTCAGAAAACAATGTTTGAACAGGTTAAAAACAAATCTTAATACCGAATTAGGTCTAATCTATATCAAAAGAACTTAACTTTTGTGCTGATTTCAAATATGTAAAGTTTATTAGTTGTAATGTAAATTATCCATCAAAATTGATATCTACATTTTTTGTTCGTTGGTTTTTCCGTTGTTTTATCTACTGGGCCTTGATTGTTGTCACAATAGAAGCTTAAACCAAGCTTGCAAAATGTCAAACAGCAAGGCAAATTGCTGACTCAAGCTTGTTTAAAACCTTAAATTAAAAAAATTGAATTGGGCTTTAAAAATGAGCCAATGGTAAGGCAACTGCCTCACTTGAGATTGTCTTGAATCTTCGATTTCGTAAATAAGTTTGAAACAAGCAAAATAAATCAATAGGAAAGCAGATCTTTGGTTTACCTTGATTGAAGCTTGGTTTCTTATGATTTCTACTAGAAATAAACTATCACCTTTTGGAAAATGAATCAGTAATTAATAAAATCTAAAGGTTAAAGTTTATAATGTAAAATATATTGTTTGTATTCTATCAGATT
>NC_088866.1:5734545-5764935 GCF_032884065.1 Artemia franciscana
TGTGCTGGCAGTCCTTTGATATCACTTTTGAAAATCTTTGCTGCTGCTCTAATAAGCTTGATTTTCTCACTCTCTTCGTTATCGGTTTTGTCCAAGTAATAAAAATTCTGGAGTATCGCTGATGCTTTTTCTTTGAATGTCACCACGTCAGCCTTACCGTCAATAGTTGGAAATACTAGCTGGTCACTGAAATATTCCAGAAGCTTGCTCTTCAAGTACTTGTTACAGTACGGTTCAAGGTCTGTCCCATTCAAAAGCTCTCCCATTTTAACAACAAGTTCACTGACTGTATACTGTTCTTCGTCATTTTCTTCGAAAAAAGTAGCCAGCTTCAAAAACGCCTGATATCTTTCATCGTGACCTGGCCTCCCCCTTTTTGGACGTTTTTTATCTGGCTCAGTATCTTCAAGTATTCCAAAAAGTTCTTGCGTCGCAAATCTGGCTGGAAGGCTCTTATTTAATCGAAACATAGAAGAACAGGCTGCGTGATAAATGGCTTCAACTGCGTGCAGGTCTGACACTGCACATATTCGGCGGAAAACGTTATTTGACCAATCATCATCACGGCTTTTGCACACTGCCTTTATACTCTCTTCAAAGTCTTTAGTCCGAACCTGGTACCACTCGTGTCCTTTTCTGTGGGTAGTGTGGAGATTTATCCTTGTAGTGAAGAAAAAGCAACACTCTTGGAAGTTGAAACTTGGAGTCCGTGATCGGAGTACCACTTTTTCTGCTTCCGTCTTTTCTTGCAAGGTTCGTCGTCTCTCATTCTCAATTTTCGACAGGTATATTTTGTTTGTGAAAGTCTTTCTGCAAGCAACATGGACTTGGTTCCCTGCCTCGACAGAGATGCTGGTACCTCTCGTTTTGCTAGCTTCATTGATCGCTGTAGCTCCTTTTTCTGCCAGTACCGACGATTCTGAGGTGTCTATTGAACGTTCACAATAAAACTGCATAAAACTGCGGTCTCGGCCATCTAAAAAAGAGAACTGGGAATAAGTGAGCTGTCGGTGAATGTTACAACGAAAACCCTCATTCTGAACCGAAAAATTCGTGCTCCTCTTCGAAAAATACCCCGTGATCGTGTGTCGCTCGATTTCTTTTTTTTTTTTTTTACTTCATACAAAAACAAAAGCAAAACATAAAAAAGAATTAAATGATTAAACGTGATGTTTCTGTCTAATAAAAGAGCACAAAAACAATCGTTTCTTAAAAGGGAAACGATCAATAAACTACTTTTCTTTTCACGGTTCCTCATTCTCGGATTCTGGAAATATCTAAAAAATAGGCGCAAAAAACGTGAAAAAAGGGAATTTCGCAACGGGATGGCGATTTAGATTTTTGATATGTTGTAGAGCTCTCTTTTCTGAATACAGTGGTGCAAAAATAATTTCTGTACCAATTTTTTCCTGGTTCGACCATTTTTTTCCGTATCTTTCCCCTACTAAAAGACCCAGTGATTTTAGCCCAATAAAAACTAAAAATTTAGAGCAATAGAAAAAATTGGCTAATATTTTGTGAACCATTGTAAAGATGTCTGCAGCAACATGGAGACACAAAAACAAAAACAACATACATGCAAATTAATCAGAACCTGTCTGAAAATCTTGTGGGAAATGCAAAAATGTGCCAACAATTTTTGTGTCAAAACTTTTCCAAGTACATCAATATAAGTAATTTTATATGCTCCCTTGATCCGTAATAATTCTTTTCATGCCTGAAAGTCCTAATTTTTCGGGATGTTTTGTTGGTTGTTCCAAGATTATGAACCTACTAGATAGTACCATGTTTTCATCGATTTGACCAAGTTTAATTATGAAAAAATTAAGCGAACAAGTCAGCAAAACTACGTGGTTAAATTTGACAACATTTTTCCATCCATAAATATTCAAGTGTAAAGCATTAAAAAAGTGTGGCCATAGTATTAATAATATATGGTCAGTGTGGCCATATTGAATCATGAAGACAAGTAAGCAAAACTATGTAGTTAATTTTGACAACACTTTTTATCCTTAAATATTCAAATATAAAGCATTAATAAAGTGTGGTCATAGTATTAATAATATGTGGTCAGTGTGGTCATATTGAATCATGAAAACAAGTAAGCAAAACTATGTAGTTAACTTTGACGACACTTTTCATCCTTAAATTTTTAGACATCAAATATTGTTAAAGTGTGGTCATAGTATTAATAAAGTGTGGTCAGTGTGGCCATATTGAATCATGAAAACAAATAAGCAAAACTGTGCTGTTAAATTTGACAACACTTTTCATCCTTAAAAATTCAAATATCAATCATTAATAAAGCCTGGCCATAGCATTAATTAAGTATGGTCAGAACGGCCATGTTGAATCATGAAAAGAAGTAAGCAAAACTATGTAGTTAACTTTGACAACACTTTTCATCCTTAAATATTCAAATACCACGCGTTAATAAAGTGTTTAACTGGATGACTGGCCCCCTACCGTCCATTGCTCTTCCTGGCCGAAGGGCCCAGAGACGGGTATCAACTCCGGTAGGAACGGTAAATTCTAATGTCATATCCTGTAACTTACCTTTAGGGAGATTGCCTGGCCTGAGAACCCTTATTACTTGAATCGTTATTGCTGAATGATCAGTATGTCGGTATGATAGTTTTTTGTTTGTTTTTGATTTAATTCATCTGCAATGACGAAGAAAAACATAAAAAAAACCAGTGACTTTAGCCCCATAAGACTAAAAATTTAGAGCAATAAAAAAAAATGACTAATATTTTGAACCATTGTAAAGATGTCTGCAGCAACATGGAGACAAAAAAAAACAACATACATGCAAATTAATCAGTAACTGTCTGAAAATCTTGTAGGAAATGCAAAAATGTGCCAACAATTTTTATGTTAAAACTTTTCCAACAAACGGTATTAACAATTTAATTTCTTTTACCTTTTTTGATTTCTGATCACTTTGTGATTTCTTATCACGTGGAATGTTCAAAGTGTATGAAAAAGCTTTTAGACAAGAACATTTCTTCCTCTTCTCAGGATATTATCCTTACAGTCATATGCTAGTTAACAAAATATGTTAAAAAATAAAACAAATATGGTAGACTAATTAAACAAATATAGGATACAAATTAAACAAATATGGTAAAGAAAATAAACAAATGTGGATCACTATCAATTTTTAATTCTGGTGTCTCTTTAGTTTTCCTTGCTCCAAAAAAGTATGGTTAGCTGTGAGTTGTAGTCGAATGGAAAATCTGGCCATAAGCGTAATACTTTGTCAGTTTATTAGTGAATTATTTCATTATCTTTTTTTCTCACTTTCAAAGGACGCACAGTCGCTACTAAAAGAGAGGGCTGGTTACTTACGTTCGCGTCATTCGCAGTTCATCCTGCCCTTCAGTTATTGGCCAGAAATCAAAATGAGAACTGGTAACAGTATTTACGAAGTCAGAAGCTACACATTGAAGCCTGGGACCATGATTGAGTGGGGAAATAATTGGGCAAGAGCTATTAATTTTAGAAGAGAGAATGAAGAAGCATTTGCTGGATTTTTTTCGCAAGTCGGAAGGCTTTATCAAGTGCATCATTTTTGGAGTAAGTGATTTATTTTTTTCAGATACACTTTCTCACGAAAAAAGGAGATTATTCCTAAGACTATCAAGGCAAAAATATTAAATTTAATATTAAAATTTTTAATTTTTTATTTATTTATTTATTTATGAATTAACGACGTTTCTTGACTACTAAGGTCCCTGCGTCGGCCCTGCAGTGCATTCCTGCAGCGTGATTTGATCTCTGGGTCCCTTATTACCTTAGCTTGGTAATACGGGACCCAAAGATCGAATCACGCTGCAGGAATGCACTGCAGGGCCGATGCAGGGACCTTAGTAGTCAAGAAGCGTCGTTAATTCTTAAATAAATAAATAAAAAAAAGCTAACTGTCCAATCGTTTATAACCCTAACCAAAGCGATAAAGATAGTAGGTTACTTAATAATATTACGTTCACAAATAACACGTTTTTAGGCAGTCATGATTGGAACAATCAAATCAAAGTCTTTCTTTTTTAAAGATAAAATAAGACCAAAGTAAAACAAATATAATTCGCATTTTTTTGAACCTGACGGAGGAATGGATTAAAAAATGTCCACAAGAACAGGTGAATGTTGTGAGAAATATAAATAAACGTGGCCAAAAATACAAAAAACTTGGAATATCTGGTAAAATGTTCCTCTAATAGTGACGTTAACCTTCGAAAATTTAGGGGAGGTTGGTTGTTGGTATTGTATGGATGGTTGCTTAATAAAAATATTAAGTCACGCCCAATAGCCTTGCACCGCATTTTCGATTTTCAGTAGAAAAAGAATACACAGATTGAAATAAAATTTGGTGGTTTCATTCTGCATTTGCAAACATATGCACTTATCTCAGCCACTATCTAAATAGCCTTGTATGTTAAAGCAAATTTTCCAATAGTCTTGCACCTCGCCTTGAAAACCAACAGATGGTCAAGTTCACCTAAGCTGTCAATGGCAGCAACATCGAAGACTACCAAGACAAAATATCAGGTCATGCCCAATAGACCTGCACCACATTTTCGATTTTCGGTAGAAAAAGACTACACAGATTGAAATGAAATTTGGGGGTTTCATTCTGCATTTGCAAACATATGCACTTATCTTAGCCACTATCTAAATAGCCTTGTATGTGA
Source organism: Artemia franciscana (assembly GCF_032884065.1). Classification (NCBI taxonomy): domain Eukaryota; kingdom Metazoa; phylum Arthropoda; class Branchiopoda; order Anostraca; family Artemiidae; genus Artemia; species Artemia franciscana. The sequence continues at coordinate 5,739,240 of NC_088866.1, forward strand.
AAGGAAATTTTCCAATAGTCTTGCACTTCGCCTTCAAAACCAACAGATGGTCAAGTTCACCTAAGCTGTCAATGGCAGCAACATCGAAGACTACCAAGACAAAATATTAGGTCATGCCCAATAAACCTGCACCGCATATTCGATTTTCGGTAGAAAAAGACTATTATTCCAAAGACTATCAAGACAAAAATATTAATTTAACATTAAAATTAAATTCAACGTCTAAACCTTTACAAACCTCTATTTGGAGACTCTTGTTAATTTTTGTAATTTAAGATTTACAGGAAGTCAGTTTTTTGTTCCTGGTTGGAGTCTTCTAATGAAGGAAAAGAATCTTGAATATGCCCTCCCTTTTTCTGCTCTTTTCCTTTTCAAGGATTTTTTTTAAGGAGGGTATGCAAATCTAGTATCTTTGAAGTACTGTATTGGCAATCAAACTTAATCCAACAATCTAATTTAACTGCTATTTTATGACATGTGATGTCCAATTTGGCAAGTTATGATCTTCTCCAAATTCGGAGAATATTCCAAAGACTACCACGACAAAAATATTAAGTCACGCTCAATAGCTTTTTGGAGCATTAAAGCATTTTTTGTTCGGTTAAGGTGCGTCTTCAGGTCGATTTGCCAACTCCTTTACTGACCATCTGTAACCGCAAAAATCGTCTAGGGCCGTCACATAGATAAGTAAAATAGGAATTTCGTGGTTGCTGAGATCTATAAAAAGTATTCCTCATTGTTTTCGTTTTATCGTTGCTCAGATCTTATTCCTGGAGTCATCTAATTCCATCGCCTCAATCCTGAAATGGAAAATACAGTTTGTTCTCTATGAGACAATATTGCTTTGTTAATCACAGCTAGAAATCATGGGCTACAGTTGCTGCTATCCCTTTGCCGGGGTTGGTCACTGGAGCTTTTGTTAACCTTAAGCCAATATGCCTCTAAAGTGAATATTTCCCTTTCCCCTGACTTAAAAATACGTTTGAACTTAGTTTGGAGCTCTCCCTCAACAGGAAAAGCAAAAAAAAAGGTGCAAAACGTACAGCCGAACATTATGTATCTTTAGCAAAGAAATGCCAAGAAAAGCTGTTTTTTTGTAATGTCTCTTTTGGGTGAAGTGTACAAGATAGGATGCAAAAAATGCTGGATTCTACTTTTGATTTATACAATCATATAACTTTATGCAACGTTTTTTGCAACTGAAATTAGGATTCATGCGTCACCTAGAAATATCACTTGGAAAAAAAGGTTCATGTTATATTTGAACATAAAGCATTAAATTGAAATAATTTGAATTTAATATTAAGTATCAATAAATGTTTAATTTTGAATTAAATACACAAAATGATTAATTGGCAAATAAAATAGAATAGAATATATTTATTCACTACAATAGCCGGAGGGAAAATTTCACTACAATAAACTCTGACGGGAAAATTTAAACAAACATTATATTAATCAACCACATATTAATCAAACATTAAATATTAGTCGCGTCAATATTATTAAAATGACGGTTAAATATGGAACAAATGATTTGCAATATCTCTCAGTACTATAGGCTGAGCAAGTCAGTAACTGTGGACAATTCTTTTTTATTTGTCGGAGTCTAGTAACTGGTCCTTCAGTTGGGGGGCTCTCAAGATTGGGTAGTAGACGACAATGAGTTGGGGAATTCAAACAATTTAGTCCAAATGTATATGTTAAGCCATGTCTACGACTATCAAGTGATTCCAAATTTAGTTGTTTCAGTGCATCCTAGTAAGTTAAGTAGTTTTGTCCAAGTATAGTTTTTACAGCTCTTTTTGCATCGTCTCAAGTCTGTCTGTTTGATCTTTTGTCAATCCCGGATGCCAAGCAGGGCATACATACTCAAGAGAAGGTCTAACATAACTGCAGTATACAGACTTAAATATCTCAGTTGGTGTACCGAATCTTCTTAGGTTGGAAAATGAATGTAAAAGCGATGCGCCTTTTTTAGTCAGATAGTCAACGTGCGAATTCCAACTTAAATCATCGTCCAGCAGTATCCCAAGTATTTTAACAGTTTTCTTTGTTGGCAGTATGGAATTATGAGAAGAGTGGTTGTTACCCTTTAGGAAGGAAAACGTCATATAAGAGCTCTTAGTTTCACTCGAGCATTCTTACAACAAATGGACGGGCACCCATAGCCTTTGCTTCTTCCACAACTACATTATGATCAAGACTATCAAAAGCTTTGACTATGTCTTCAAATAATGCATCAACATAGGGCCCATTATTTTCTAAGTGCTTAAAGATAGTATCCAACAATTCAACCAAATAATGAACAGTACTATGCCCGGATCTAAATCCAGATTGTTGGGGATCAATATTATCATTTATGTCCTCAAATGAACAATCAAAAATAAAACTTTCAAATACTTTTGAGAGAGCTGGTGTTTTCGAAATTGGCCTCATGTCGGTAATATCTTTAGGTGCCTTGCATTTGGGGATTGGCGTTACATACGCCTGTTTAAAAATACATGGGAAAACACCATCAATAAAACATTGGTTAAAAATTGCCGTTAAAGGAGTTAATAAAAGATCAGCACACTCAATACTCAATAATCAATTTAATTGGTATCTCACTAGGATAACTAGATTTACGAGAATAGAGTGCCTTCAACTTTTTAGGAACTGAACAAATCTCTAGTATAGGGATATTTGAAACTGAATCATTCGGTGGTAATTTTCTTAGTTGCGGATGGATTTTTCAAATTGATTCAAAAAAGTCATTAATTTCACTAGGTAACAGGGGTTTACCATTGACATCTCTCACTTCAACTCTAGTTACTTTTTTGCCGATAATGCTCTGAACTAAATCATGGAACTTCCTTGGGTTGGATTTATATATTTTGCTTATTATTTTAGACCCATACTGCTTACGTGAACATCTTATTTTATATACAATTAAATTTCTTACTCTTATGAAATCTTTTACGGGTCCAGTTAATTGCAATTCGTTTCTCACTTTTATCAGATTCCGAATCTCTTGAGTAATCCATGGTTCATCATTAGATTTCACATACATTTTTTTTTGTGGGAAAATTTCACAGTATTTTTCGAACAGTTCCTCACAGAATAAACTTGCCATTTTGTCACCGTCAGACAATGAGAGAATATCACGCCAGTCACGATCTGTGAGCCAATTCTTGTAGAGATTTACTAGTTCAGGTGTGAAAGGCCTGTACACCACACTATTTATTTGTCGATTTGGGATAAAATGATTGGGGGTCCAAGCAACACACAGGTGATCACTCAAACCTAATGGGGGTAATGTAACTGGAGTATTATAATATTCAGGACAGTTGCTAAAAATGAGATCCAACATACGGTTACCTCTTATGGGCACCTTGACAACCCGCTTAAGTGATAGTGAATTACTTAGCCATTTGGCATCTAAGTCATTAAAGTCACCACACATTATGATACCAGCATTAGGATACAAGGATCGTACATTGTCAGTGCAATTCTGTAAGTAATTCACAAGGTCTTTACGATAGGGGCCATGGGGTGGATAGTAAGCAACACATATCACCGGTGATGCCACTTCCTTGGGAAGCTTCTTATGCCTGCACCACAACCATAATACTTCAAAACCATGCTTATTTGGTATATTACTGAAAGTTAAAACTCGATTTCTTATAGACGATCAACAAATAATACCAACACCACCATCATGTGTTACTGTAATATCATCGGGTGTCATTCTAGGTTTGAAATAGGTATCACATCCTTCAAATGCTACAACATCTTCAGTCGCGGACCATGATTCACAGATACAAGCAATATCAACCAGTTCATTCTTCAAGCAAAGTTCAACCTCTTCTAATTTGTTCATAAGTGACCGGACATTTGATAATATTATTTTCGGAAATATATAGGGATGAAAGAAGGGTCTTACACTGCAGTCTCGAATCTCCTTGCCAGCACATTGAATCGGTTCCAAGTTGGGATACTCGGAAGACATGGTTTGAGGGGTGGGTGAATCTCTGATTTCTTTGAAATTCCAAACTGGTTGGTTGCTAGTACTGGATATATTGTCGGAAGGCTGGCAGATGTTGGTTCTTGCCCGTTTCTCCAAGGTTTTACGAGGAGTGGTTGGTATGAGGGGGGAGGGATCTGCATTGGCTGATTTAAGACAGGTGGTTTCAGCTTCAAGCTCATAAGTGGGACTGTAAATTGTTGTCTTTGGCAACCATGTTTTAACAGAGGTGGAATTTTTCGCTCCCCGTTTTTTGAACTTCGCAATTCAGTATTGGAACGTAGCTTTTTCCTTCTGTGGGAAGAGAGATGCACATTAGGACAACAGTTTATTAAACAAAGGCCATGAGCAATTTTTTTACACAGAGATCTGTGAGGCAGAATACCACACTCATCACGGCAGATGCCTTTGAAATAATTCACGCAAATATGGAGAAACGTGCAATTCTCCGCCTTTCTACAGCCTCGCCTTATGTGAAATCTGCAGACACGTCGTTTAGGAATATGGTCTGTTGTAAGACCCTCTTCATTTGTATGCGGAGACTGAGAATACTCTAGGTCGGTTTGTGTTGTTTGACTAGTAACAAAGCTACTGCATTGAACAGATACACAGATACTGCATTGAACAAAATAGGTTGGGTTTCAAGCTTTTCGCCAAATAGTTGTTTTTTCCTGGACAAATCTGTAAAAATCTTATGTATGTTGAGCACTATAGTGGAAATATCTACAGTAAACACAAATAAATTAGTTAGCAGGTGCATACAAAGATAGGCCTGACCTTGAGTACATGCTCCCTCCCAAAAAACAATTTAGTATTTAACGTTTTTTAGAGATAACTTGCTTTTTATATCTTAGAGCTTGAATCCAATTCCCTCAGATTGATGAGACCCTCCTTAATTAAGTACTGCATACGTCCATGTGAAGATAGTCTTTCAGCTAAATCCATACCCTATAAATTTGTCTCATAGTCTATAGAACCTGAACAATGTATGGGAAAGTACTTGACAAAATGAATTTTTCAGAGATGAGGATTTTTCCTGAATTCTAATTTGAAGATTAGATATTAGCAGTAGGGCTTTTATGCCTCATAATAGGGGGGGGGGCTCATAATTTTATATTTCATATAAAATATAAGGAAATTAACGTCAGATGTCAGAAATACTAGGGTAAGGGGGTTGCCGCTCCCCCTCCCCTGTCTAGGCATAGAACCGGTTCTGTTTGACAATATCCAAAGTTAAATTTCTTCCTCTAAATCATTAACACAGGAGTTCGAGATAATTCAACATTATAGATGTTCTAACTCTTCTTATGAGGGTTCTTCTTCTTATTCTTGCAACAGGACCAGGCTTTTTTCTGCGTCATCTGACGTTTGAAATAATACTGATGTTTGACGTTTTGGCGTTTGACGAATGATGTTTGAGATAACTCAACAGTATGGACAAATAACAACATGCCTAGATCCTGGATTGTGGTTTTTAATTGTTTTCCCCTTTCGTTTTACTGTCTTAATATCTATTTACGGTAATATTATATCCTTTATCTCCATTTTGTAATTATATTTATTTACTAGTTGTATAAATACTATATCTTTATAAAACCAGTATTTTTGGCTATCGGTTTTTTTTTGTCCTCTATTTCCTTTCTTAGTTTTACCAGTGATTTAATACTTGAAATTTTTATATATCTAAATGTGTTGAACTTGAAATAGCACTTGCTATTTGGGATTTTTTGACGTGCTTATGCTAGCTTAAAGCTTTTGTAGTGAATAAACATAAGCTATTCTTAACGAACTGTCACATCGATGTGAGATTGGAAGACTGGGACTCTTTTGTTGCTTGTCCTACAACAGAAGCTTTAGATCGAACCTCCTCTGACGATAATAGCAATAGGGGTTTTATGCCTCATAATCTGGGGAAGGGGGGCTATTGTGTACCACAGGTATAATTTTCATATAAAAGAAAAAGAATTTAACGTCAGATGTCATAAAAACTAGGGTAAGGGGGTAGCTGCCCGCTGTCGGGGCCTAGAACCGGTCCAGAAGTTAAATTTCTATCTTTACATCATTAACAAAGGAATTCGAGATAATCCAAAATTATGGATGTTTCAATTCTCTTCTTCTTGCAACAGGACCAGGTGATTTTCTGTGGCATCCGACGTTTGAAATTCGATTTTTTTTTTTTTTTTTTTTTTTTTTTTTTTTTTTTTTTTTTTTTTAACCATAAGCTCCCCGTACTCGCGGTAAGGTTAGTCACGAGGATGGTTCGAATCAGCTTGATCTGATTTATTCAAAATGTGGTGACATAAAACTTTTCACAAATTTTGACTAAAATGCCTGCAGTCTCACTTTTAGCATCACATTCTTCCTCTCAACCAAAACGACTTGGAAACTGATTACTAGTTTCCAATTACTAATTGCTATTAATTATAATTACTATTGTCATTAGTAATTGCTAATTGCTGTTGTTACGATATTACTAATTATTAGTTATCATCAATAACATTACTAATTCTAACTGCTCATTATATGGACTAATAATATGAATGATAAAAAAAAAAAATATAAAATGAAAAATAATAAAATGAAAATAATAATAATAATATGAATAATAAAATGAGTAATTAATAATAGTTATTCATTAATACTATTACTAATTACTATTAATAATAACTCTATATAGAAACTAATAACTTATTATTATGCAAAACTGATTATAAAGAATGTCATTAGATTCTCCTCAAAGACTGCTGCATTTTGGCAACACGAAGATATCATTATCTTTATTCGAGGGGGGGGGGCAAAATCTCCGTGATTCACACTAAATTAAACTAAAATACTATAAATGTGCTAATTAGATGTATTATCTTCATTGAAATTAAAAATATAAAATTTTCATAAGTCATTTAGGATAAAAATGTCATTTAGGTAAATGTAAAAAGAAAATGTCATATGAATAAAGTATCATTTAAATGCAAATGGCAAATAAACAACATGCCTAGATCCCGAATTGAAGTTTTTAATCTTTTCCTTTTGTCTCACTGTCTTAATATCTATTTATAGAAATATTATATCCTTTGTCTCCATTTTGTAATTATATTTATTTATTTACAGTTATATAAATACTATTTCTTTATATCTAGTTACCTAATATTTAGCATCTTAATGTGTTGAACTTGAAATAGCACTTGCTACTTGGAATTTTTCATTTCATTTATTTTTTTTATTGACGAGCTTATCCTAGCTTGAAGCTTTGTAGCGAATAGGCATATGCTATTCTTAACGAAATCTCACATCGATGCGGGGTTGGAAGACTGGGTCTTTTTGGATGCTGGTCTTACAAAAGCGGCTTTAGACCTAACCTCCTCCTACTAATTCTAGAAAAACTCTAGAAATAAAGACGTGATTATTTATTATCGAAAAACAGAAGGAAATACAAAAGAATTCTTGTTGTTAAAAACTCAAAAGGGTGACTCAAATATAAAGTAGGCTATATTAATGTCATAGGTGAAAATGGGTACAACTATCAGGGTATGAGAAAGGGTACTGGAAAGATGAAAAAAGAACATTTTCAATGTTTCAATAATTATTTACAATGTTCAAATTATTTTCCTTTGTTTTAGCGTACGCTGACCTTCAGACAAGAAAAGAAACCCGAGAATCAGCATGGAGGAAGCCAGGCTGGGACGAATGTGTTGCATATACTGTCCCTTTGATTAAGAAGATGGAAAGTCGAATTTTGTATCCGCTGTCTTTCTCGCCAACTCATTAGTTTATTTGAATCTGTTTTATGTTTAAGATTACCAAACTTTTGTTTTAGGGTAGCATTTGTCTTTGTTTGAGAATTTAGTTGTTTAATATTTCCTCTTAGTTGATTTTTTGTAATATTCGCTATTGTTTTCAGTGGTGTCAAACTAATTAGGCCTTTTTCCAGATTTTCGACATGTTAATGTCAAATAATTAATTAACCTTTATCTTTTCATATTCAGTCCAATTATAAATATAATTAACTTCGTACTCTATGTTCCAATTCATAAGCAAACGCAAGAACGTTCTTATAATTTTTCTACCAAATGTTAAATTAAAATTAAATTGGAATCGAAACTAATGGTTGCGATTAAAACTGTTTTTAACTCCCTCCGTTTTTGCCTCACATTCAATTGGTTTCGTCTCTGAACGGCTCTATCTTAATTGGAATTCATTGGCAAAAAATGTATTTTTGAATAACGTGATGATAAGTTCAAATATTGACTATGAAGGAACGGTCAAAATGATTTTAGGGTGATTTTCTACATCATTTTCATCGCGAGTAAAGATCGTATCTGAAATTCTCATATTTCTTTGATCAATGACAAAATTGTTTACTAAGCTGTTCTCAAAGGGAGGATCATCATGAAAGCGTATATTCAATCAAGCTTTGATCTACATTGCACTGCTGATCCTCCTCTTGAAGACAACTTAGCCAACAGTTTTTGACAGTTATCACAGAAGTACGAAAATATCACGTCAGATGCACCCTTTATGACGTGACAGTGATAATATGCATATGATTACAGGAAATAAGAAGCCAGGTTGTGAAGTCTATGTTTAGAAAGTAAGCGGTTTATGTTGGAATTTCCCAAAAGGTGTATGTTAACAATAGCGTATATTCATCAAATCGGTTTCAGATTGTATCTAGTGTCCAGATGTAACTAAAGTCGTTACACTCGTGACAACGAAACGTTGAGAATTAAATAAATCGTGAAACAGGTTGTAAGAATTAAATTTTGGGCCTAAAGTAGTTGATATTGAAACAGAGATGCGTATTCATGCCTGTCAGTGAGCTCTTACGCTCTGGTAAAACAGTCTCAGTCACTAAAAACGAATATTTTGCCTTGAATAACATTAACGTTTTGTTTTTTGCTGTAAAATCGTTTGCATTGTTCTACCAGGAATTTTGAAATTACTGTTATCCAGCTTTCAGTTCTCATAAATGTGAAGCTCACGTTTTTGCGGAAATTGTTTTTTATTGGTGACTAATTCTTAGCCAGAGTATGAGGTAAACGCATTGCAGTTTTAGCTTAGTCAGACCTTTAATCTAAAAACTTTAAGAAACAGATGAACCATACAGTTAAGAAAAGCTTACTTTTAAAGCAAGCAAATAGTTTTTTTCTATTGTGGCAGCAAAACGAAATCCTTTCCAAAGAAGTCCCTTCTATGTTCTTTTTGACTATATTATTTTAGGTTATATTATTTGTGGCATTTATCTGGTTTGTTTTGAAGGATAGATTTCCAGTTTGTGATTTTAAGGCTGTAGAGAAGATGTACTTAAAATAAACCTAACAAAAAATGTTATCTCTCGGTATTGGAAGAAATTGTTTCGTTCTCTGTTTAGAATTATACGGTATAATTAACAAGCAAAATTAGAGGGAAAACTGGTTTTGCCAACTAATAAATTACTTCATAGAAATCTATGGGTAAGGCAAGATATATGCTGTGGCTGGAAACCCTGGATTCTTTGCGACATTTGATTTTTCAAGGCTTCCCTGTGATCTAAAGAAATTAGGGAAGGGCTTGGGTGATGACTCCCGAATCGTATTAAGAGTAGCCGTCATAGAAATGTTAATGGCGGCACCATTAGCAGGAATAGGTGTAGTAAGAGAAGTATCAGCTTAGGGAGATTTCTTCCACAACAAACGCTTTCTTTTTACGGGTTCTATGCTTTTTGTAAACCCAAGTGTCCTCAAATTTTCAATTGTCAAATCACTGATAGAAGAAGTTCAACATACTTAAATATTCAAAGTTGTGAAGAGGAGAGGGAGTCCACTTTGAATTCCCCAACTATACAGACTAAATATCTTTGTATGAGTTTTAATTTAACAATACATGACATCTATCGTTCTGCGAAAACACGTTTGCGATTACTCAGTTTTGAAATTGGCTATTTGTTTTTTGGTACTGTTATCCCTTGGGATTGGTCAATAATTTTTCCCCTGGAAGCATACTCTGTCGATTTGTCGACTGTTTGTTGAAATGGCTATCTTCAAATTCTTGTCTGATACTATTTGTGTCTGCAAATGTACTCGAGGACACAAAAGGTGGCTGATTGCCCTCGTCATATACTTGATATATGTCATTTCAATGGAGCATCTTGTAATTAAATCATTGACTTTTGGATTGATCCTTTATACTTCTTCTTGAACGCTCTTCACAAAGTTTTATTTCTATACTATCGCCGTGTACTGTCCCTAAAATATCTAGCATCATTCCTACATCATGTTATTTCTTCTTTCTAATCTAACATCGCTTCAATCTTTCATATCCAAGATGTCATCATTTGTATGCTAGCTCATTTGCTCTTTAGCATTTCTTCTCGACCTTAATAGCTCTCCTTTCGATTTGATCAAATTTGGGGCTCCTCTGAATGGCAATAGCTTCACTTCACTCCTGGCTATGGATCGTGTTTTATGCTATACCTTCTCAGGACTTGAAAATGCTTCTTCTCAGTATTCAATTTGAGCTTCTTTTTCTCTTCTCATATGGAAACAAGAATGATAATATATTGACATTTAATTGATATATGTCACAGGTTTCGGGGGGGGGGGAGGCTCAGTGCTGTCAGTTGGGAGGAGGCGAGGGAACAGTGGACCTTGCCCCTGGCATTTTGAAGAATGCCTTGGAACAAGGTATCAAGTTCCTGATTTTGCTAAGTTTGATAATTGTATTTTTTTATCTTCGTTTAAAAAAATTACCGCCCCCCCCCTCCTACATTTTCGTGAACTGATGATGCCATTAGACCAATTGCTATCAATACGTTCGTGTGCTTTATTCTTCTAATGTTAGTTAAGGAACGGCTAAACATCAGAAGTGTAATTTATATATAGAGCAGGGGGGGGGGGGGGCAATTGCCACTTCCAGACCTAAGTTTGCCTCCCCCCTTCCAGCTGAATTTTTTTTTAAATCTCGTCAAAATTAAGATGAGCCCGCATTAAAGTATCCAGAGAAAGGGTCCGTTTTCTATAGTATATATTTGCCTCTATGGTACTATATATCTCATTTTTTCTGTCATTTTCGCTTGATTTGGGAAAATTGGCTCCAAATTTGCCCTCCCCCCAGGATTTTGATGAAATTAAGCCACTACTAAACATATATTCTTAATATGGGTAAATATCTTGCACGTATTACTGATACATAGTATTAGCTTGAATGCTTAAAATGACCTCCTCTAACTACTCATAAACAAGGTTGCCACGGGACCAAAGGAATCTAGTGCCTACTAGCGTAAAAATATACTTTTGAGAAAACTATGCTTGAACAGGTTAAAACAAATCTTTATACCGAATTAGGTCTAATCTGTATCAAAAGAACTTAACTTTTGTGCCGATTTTGTACAAAATATGTAAAATTTATTAGTTGCAATGTAAATTATCCATCAAAATTGATATTTACATTTTTTGTTCGTTGGTTTTTCCGTTGTTTTATCTACCGGGCCACCGGGATTGTTGCCACAATAGAAGCTTAAACCAAGCTTGCAAAATGTCAAACATCAAGGCAAATTGCTGATTCAAGCTTGTTTCAGGCCTTAAATTAAAAAAATTAAATTGGGCTTTAAAACTGAGCCAATGGTAAGGCAACTACCTCACTTGAGATTGTTTTGAATCTTCGATTTCGTGAATAAGTTTGAAACAAGCAAAATAAATCAATAGCAAAGCAGATTTGGTTTACCTTGATTGAACTTGGTTTCTTATAATTTTTACGAGGAATTAACTATCACCTTTTGGAAAATGAATCAGTAATTAATACAATCTAAAGATTAAAGTTGATAATGTAAAATATATTGTTTGTATTCTATGGGATTAACGCCACTTCTTGGCTAATGTAAAATATATTGTTTGTATTCAATCAGATTAACGCCGCTTCTTGGCTAACGTAAAATATTTTGTTTGTATTCTATCGTATTAACACCGCTTCTTCGCTACCAAGGTCCTTGTGTCGGCCCTGCAGTGCGTTGCTACAGCTCTGTAGGAACTATGGGTTCCGTTCATCACCACAGGACTAATGTAATACATAAATTGCATAACACAACCAATTTGAAATATAAAGACTGTAAACTCGATTTTAATCTTGCCTAAGCTAGGGTATAGTCAGTACCTACTTATATCATAGTTGCATTCTTAAAAAATTAAAGAATACAAATTTTTATTAAAATGAGTGAATTGCCCGCTATCAATGATCGTGTACACTTTGCACCAGATGGCACGTCTCACGCATGGCAGAACCAGAGCATATGCTATGTGAAGAGATGCAGTTGGGAGGATGTTGAGCACCAGAGCAATGCGTGCCGGAGCAAGTCTTAATAAAAAGTTTCTACAAAAATGGTGGCAAAAGTGTAGAGTAATAAATAAAAGAAAATACGAATTGACCTTTTTTTATTCCTTCATCTTAATAAAAATTCGCATTCTTTAATTTTTTAAGAATGCAACTGTGGTACAAGTAGGGAATGACTATACCATAGCTTAGGTAAGATTAAAATCAAGTTCACAGTCTTTATATCTCAAATTGGTTGTGCTATACAATTTGAATATAAAGACTGTGAACTCGATTTTAATTTCTTACACTTCCAAAAATTTAATACAGGCTTCACAGTATAGTTAATTTTGATTACTTTTTAAATGAAAAAAAAATTGCCAAGTGTTTCCGCTTCCTTTTTCCGAGTAGTTCAGTAATTTTGGCAAAAATTTTCTCTTGTCTCACAAAAAAACCATTTGTAGCACACAATTTCTCTTTGGATGGCAGAAACACTGCAAAAGTCAAGGTTTAAATCAAAACTGAACATAATTTAAAGAAGAGCTTTTTTTTATTAAATGATATTATTTAGGTTATAAAATAAAAATTGATTGGCAAGATAATTTTATTTGCAGCGAATTCCCTTCTTGCCCCTTGACCTGGAATGGAAACAAATTACCTCTTAACACATAAGAATAAAATAATTATATAAATTATATTCATATAAATGATTATATAAAATTAACCCTTCTGAAAAAAGTATAATGGTGCTAATAGCTAAAAAAAAAAATTATGTATCTACACCTGTTCATATTTAAAAAAAAATTCTATGTTTACTACGGACTCCAGCGTCAAGTCTCGGTAAAGCCTGGAGCAAAGGATTGCTGTTTTTTTTTCAGTTGATATAATGTCAAAATGTTCCAACATTTCTCAATTATGTTCCATGCTCCGTCTCTGTCTTTCATTGGAACCAGTACATAATGACTACTTTATCTAGTCTTCTTAACATGCCAATACAGTATATTACTATTGTTTCATCGGGCTACATATTCCAGATCCCTGGAAATTTCATCCTTTTATTTCATTCTGTATCTCCTTAATTCATATTTCAATACCTCCTTAACTTCCCTTACCCTTCCCTCAAATTACCTATCTCCCCGACACTTTCATGGTTGCTGCGTCAGATACAACCTAGTGAAGATTATTCCATCTATGTTCTATATTTTCAAATTCTAAACTCTCCAATATCATATGCAACTGGACTTGGAAGATTCATCCAATACACTCCTCCTATCAACGTCAGAACTACCCAGAAGTTAGATAACCCTACCTCTAAACTTTAGCTCTAAATTAGCCCTAGAGACTATTAGATGGCGATCTTTTTCTTTCAATATTGATAACACCATTCCTATATACCCTACAGTCTTTTGTCAATAATGCCAGACTTAAACTTACAGTAACTTAATCTATAAGGATGATCCTCCTACCACCCAGAGGATATCATGTTAACTTATAGGCTATTTATGACCAAATACTGTATTGGTTCTAACTAGATTATCTACAAGGTCGTAGCAATTTTTTACCGCTGCTATTTTCCGTCCTTGCGCAAGATTTACATTTTCCTAAGCTAGGGTATAGTTATTCCCCACTTATACCAATATGAGTTTTAAAGTTCCCTAACTCAGTGATCCTATCCACTTGTCCCTGTTATTGTATGTAAAATTCGTTTGAGTCGCTACTGTCTCCGTTTGTCAGATCTACGGGGAATATACCACTGTGAATGGTATTTCTTACTTTTTGGTTATAAATAAAGCCACTAGAATATCTTTTATGAATAACTTCTCTGCCTATATACCCCATTCTTCCTATTTGAACTGTTCATACAATCTTGTGGGTAAAGAGTCAAAATTTGACGTAAAGGGTGGGGGGGGGGAGTTGAGGAAACCAGTAGCTCCTCATGGTTGGAATTATTTCAAGCTTTAGTTTCACTCCTTACTTTCATCTTATTTAACCAAGGAAAATGTCTTCGGTTTTTTTCTTAAGAATCCTAGCAAAGAACAAACCACGGAAACACGGAGAATCAGGCACCGGAGTCATCAAATATGACATCGCACCTCAGAAAAGTATTTTTTTCAAAAGATATATGTGTTGCATCATGTCTATGTAAAGGGCGAAGTGGGCTCTAATTTTTTTTCATCTATTCATTTAATTTGTTTTACCAGACCACTTCATATGGAAAAAGTTTAGGTAAAAACTTCAGAGGGTGCTCATTCGATTTGAAGTTGAAAGTTCTAATGCTGTTTTTAAGAGTCAAAAGTGATTGGAGAGCATTTAGCTCCCCTTGCCCCTCAACAGTGATCAAAATTTATAAGATAGCCATTTTTTTCAAAATAGTCTAAAGGTCCAACAACTACGCCTCAAGGAATGATATGACACCCAAGGCCCCGGGGGCAAGGGTCGTAAGTTATGCAAATAGTCGTTGTAGATCCATAGGATTTAATGTAGGGAAAGAAGGGAATGTTTGATTCAGGGTTTGTCCAAAAATACCAAAGTTAGAAAGGTAAAGCTTCAGGCAACGTTGAGTAGGATGTCAAACTAAATCAAAAGGCATTATATAGACATAGACATTTTTTATTTTCATCCATAACATATAAATTAAACAAAGAATTTACCATGAACGGCCACTCTTAAGACAAAAGAGTCCTGACTGTGTCCGCAAATTCCAACCACCATGAATCTGCTAAATCATTTCTTCAAATGATTTTGAAGAAAGAAAAAGAAAAAAAATCCTTGGGGAGGGAGTAAAAAAAACAAAATAATTAATATTAAATACTAAATAAATAAATACCCTTTCCTCTTATCACACTTCTCTCCTTTTTAAAAAATGGAATTTAACTATTCTCTTGAATGATGCCAGACTTACTGCCGCTCTGACCGATTCTGGAAGGTCATTCCAGACGCTGACACCTATGTTCCTGAGAACAAATCCTGCTCTCGTTGTATTTCTTCTCTCGTGAGTCAAATCCTCCGAATTCCGGTAAAATAAGGGTGATAAAACGAGTTAGTCTTAAAAAAATCATAAAAGTACTCAGGGCTTACCTTCTTTACACTTTGAAAAACAAAAATCGCTAGCTGGTAATCACGTAGCTCGCCTATGTTCAAAATATCATTCTTTCTAAAACACTCTGCAGTATTCTGACAGTTTTGAAATTCTCCTATCAGGCGCAGTGCTTTGTTTTGTATCATTTGAGTTCTATTATAATTCATCACGAAATTGCTTGCCCAAACAGAACACCCGTACGTGATGTAAGGGTGCACAATAGCACTGTATAACAATTTGACAACCGCTACAGGGAACACTTTTTTCAGCCTCCTCATCACTCCCAATCCTCTAGCTGCTTTTGCCGACACTATTTCACCATGCTTCTTCCAAGACAAATTACAATCAATATAAAATCCGAGATATTTACAAAAAAACCCCTGTGTTATGCTAACACCGTTATAACGCACATTTTCAAGAAGTTCAGGTACACCAGTTCTACTAAACACCATAAAATTTGTTTTTCTTGGATTTACTGCAAGGGAGCTTAGAGCTGTAAAAACATGAAGCCGACTAAGGACGTGGTTCGCTTTTTGCACAACCTCTTTTGAAGTCCGGGCAAACACTGTGATAGCTGTATCATCGGCGAAAGAGGTTAAAACTGAATCATTTAGGTAAAATCGAAGAGTATCCACATATACCAAGAAGAGTAACGGGCCAAGGACTGATCCTTGGAGAACACCCCAATTTATAGGCATAGCTGCGCTAGATATATCACTCATCACCACCTTCATTGTTCTTCCACACAGATAAGACCGAAACCAACTTAATGCTGTATCCTGAATTCCAAGGTTCCGCAGTCTTTTCAGTAGAACTTCAAAATCCACAGTGTCAAACGCCTTCTTCAAATCAATAAAAATAGTTATAGGGATCAAATTATTTTCTAACGTACTATTTACACAATCTAAAAGGTGATGAACGGCATGCACTGTAGAATGACCTTTTCTAAAACCAAACTGCGAATCTGACAAAAACCCAAGCGAATTCATGTACTTGTATATTTTCTTATACACTACTTTTTCATAAATTTTTGAGAAGAGCGGTAGAATAGATATTGGTCTCCAGTTGGAAATATCTCTTATCGCCTCCTTTATGGAGAGGTATAACTTTTGCCCGCTTTAGTTCGTCAGGAAACACCTTTTTGAACAGATAAATTGACTAGATATAATATCACAGGTAAGAGATACGCAGCAACTGCTTTAAATGCTTTAATGTTTAGGCCATCAACACCAGCTGCATTAGATTTGATCGATTTCACTGCTTGGGTAATGTCATCTATGGTACATTCGGTAAAGTAAAATGAGTGATGAAGACCACGGTTATCGTCAAACTGCTCAGTATCTAGCTGCCCGCTTTGATCTTTTGCCTCTTGGTTTATTTGCGATCCTATTTTGGTAAAAAACTTACAAAACTCTTCACTAACTTCTTGCCTTCCACTCACAGTTCTTTCACCTATGGCTAACTGTTCAGTTGATGCTGAATCCTTACCATTGCCGAGAACGCTTTTAATAGTCAGCCAGGTCCCTCTAATGTCTCCTTTCTGCGATTTTAATTTCTCTCCGAAATACTCCCTCATTGCAGCTCGTCGTGCAGAATTCACCCTATTTCTCGCCTTTCTGTACTCTTCCCAACTGTCACAATTGAGATAATCTGAGAATAATTGGTCTCTCTTCTTCATCATTTCCAGTATCTCTTCCGTAATCCATGGCTTCCGTGGCTGGTTTTTCTTCTTAGTTGCAGTTTTTAATGGGCAACACTGATCATAGATGGGAGACAAAATATTCATAAATTTATCAAAAGCAGTCAAGGGGTCTTCTTTCTCGGCCATGACTTCTTGCCATGATACTGTGCTGATTTTATCTTTAAATTTCCTGAGATTTTCAGCTTTCATCATTCTGAATTGAAGCTTAGTAGTGGTTTTATGTTTACAGCCAAATCTTTTAATGGTGCAAAATACTGGTAGATGGTCAGACCCAGGGTGTAAGACAACGTCAGCACAGCACTCCACAATTGCATCCGAAGAAAGGAAGATATTGTCAATCAGGGTTGCCGAATGATCTGTTATCCTAGTTGGGATTGAAACTGCGGGATAAAGGTTATGTGAAAGTATAAGGTTAAAAAAATCAAGGTTTACTCCTTCTAGATTTAAAAGATCAAAGTTAAAATCGCCTAAAAAAATACATTGGAGTTTAGTACTTGACATTCTTTGAAGAAATCCATCGAATTCTCCAAAAAATTCATCTGGGTTTGCGCTGGGTGGCCGGTAAACCAAAGAAATGATGAACTTTCTATTTTTCTCTAACTCTATTTCTATTGATAAAGTTTCGAGCTTACGTTCATTCCAGAGAGTTAAATCATCTCGAATTACGTAATCCAAAGAATTTGCTAGCAGAAAAGTCAAACCTCCTCCTCTCATTGAACTCCTTGATTTTGATACAAGTTTATAGCCTGGAAAAAATTGTGACGAGAGGAAAGTGTCTTGAGTTACGAACGACTCGCAAATCCCTAATACTTCTACCTTATTTTTGTAAAGATCTAGCAGACGGGTGACCTCATGGTGGTTAGAATTCAGATGACAATTCCACTGAGCCACAGTCAAAGACTCAGATTGCCCAGGTATTTCAATATCACTTAACCGAATATATTTGCTACTCCGCAGCGGCTTAAATGGATGACCCACAAAATCATTCGCTACCGATAACGACAAAACATCTTCAGTACGAAACGGCGAATTTTGCAACAAGTTCAAACGGGACTGCTGCATATCATTATTTACTTGAACAGCCATTCATAATATAGTACAGACCGCATTTGACGGTAAGGAAATATACAGAAGAGGGATAACGAAAAAACAAAAAATATTGTAAACTCCAACAAGAAAAAGAAAAAAAAATGAACGGAAATGAAAACGATTATCACTATCACTGATATTACAGAAGATCATCAATACCCCAAATACGCTGAATGGGACTAACACTAGACTGTCGCACAAAAACTCTCCCCTGATCTGACCATACACATCGGTTTCCAAATTTATCTCTGGCAGCACTCAGTAACTCGTGCTTTTTCTTTGTGAGATTTTCAGATACAAAAATTCCACTATTTGCAAGATTCTTCTTTGCTTTGAAAATGGCGCTAGCAATGTCCTTAGAACGAAATTTCACGAGCACAGGAGCCACCTTGTCTGGTCTTTGTGAGTTACTAGAACCCAGACGGAACCGGTGAATACTCACAACATCGGAATTTGCGATACTAGACAGGCCCATTTGGTCACGTATGATATGATTAATAGCTAGATTTAGATTTTGCGATGGGTTCTGTTTCACACCATTAAATAAGAGAGAATCTAGCTTAGCTTCCTGCTCATAATCGTCAACTTTCGCCTCTAGTTGAGTTACCCTGTTCTCAAGGATTTCAATAGCATGCAAGTAACTTTTGAGCTGTTTTTCAATGATGTTAAACTTTGGGCTAAATTCTGTAATGATCGCATCGTGTATTTCTGAAACCATGGTCTCTGTCGGAAACTTGGCAGTACTAGCCGCTGGAGTTGACCCGGTCGATTTCAGTTTTTCGGCTATTTTTTTTTCAATTGTCTCTGATAAATTTTTCTTTGTAGCGAGCAAATCCTGCTCGGTAGCATTAACAAGATTTCGCAATTCTGCTGCACAATCAGCAGCAGTATTTGAACCCTTCAGATACTGTTTATAAACATCCGGATAATCACGTAATTCATCAAATGCAGCATCTACTCCTCTTGTTTTCTTGGCTGAAGCTTCCGTTACATTATCTTTATAACTGACAAGCTGCTCAGAAGTAACTAATTGGCGATCATGTTTTTTTCCATAGCAGAAAACGTGATACTTTTTAATCCCTTTCGAAGTGGGGACAGACTCCAGAATCCGAACTGGCCATAATGGGTAGCCTGCAAACCTAGCTAGAAAGAGATCCCCTGGTTTGGTGTTGACCGGTACATTTGGACTCATTTTGAAACTGGGATAAGGGAAGCAATCGTAAGGGAAGTGTTGGAGGCTGTCTACCTTGTCCCTGCAATTTAAGGGGCAAGCCCGGCGGGTTGCTGCAGATGCATCAAAAGGATGCATCTGCAACATTTTAGGAACGGTTAGGGCTGTTAAATTGAAACTTTCGGGATTAATACTACAACTACCAGTGCCTCTGCAACTGTGACTGCGAACATTTGCGGCTGTGACTACTGGTGGTGGTCACTTCTTGCAACAGCAACTACTTGCGACTGCGACTACTCTGACTATACGCAACTACTACTATTGCTGCAGCCACTAATAGTGCGATTGCTAGTGCTACCGCTGATGCTATTGCTTACAAAAAAATGCAAAAAACTTTGACAAAAAAACGAAGAAAAAATGCAAAAATAATTAAGTCACCGAAATTAGGGTGATTTTTAGCCAGTGTAAACGAAGCAATGATAAGGTAAAACAAGTTTTTCGGCACGGAACTGCTATAAGCCGTCCTCAGTGCACAAAGAAAATCTAAGGATGACTTGTTGGAGGTCCTTGCCTAAATGTATGCTTTGTCTTTTCGTTGCCACTTGCTGAAAATCACTCTCGTTTTGGTTTCTTAACTTTTTTTTTATCAAATGTCGTATATAGCCATTGTGGTCTTAGAATGTGTTTATTGCTACTTCAACTACTACTATTGAATTAAATCAAATGAATTTATGTGTATTCAGGTTGCTAAAATGGGATAGGGACAATATCCTAGGAATGAAATAGAGTATTAAGAGTGCGACTGTCACTATTTTCGACCGCAACTACTGGCGAATTACTACTACTTGTGACAGTGCCTACTTGTGATTGTGAGTACTTGCAACCATGACCACATGTGACTAGAACTACTTACAGCTGTGACTACTTCTGCTGTTTGCAACTACTACTTCTTACGGCTACTACTACTACTTGGGACTGCTACTACTAATTGCGATTACTGAGACTGTGACACTAGTGCTTGCGACTATTGCTACTACGAGCAACTGCTACTACAACTTGTGACGAGCACTAGTAATTGTGACTGCTGCTACTACTTGCGACTACTGTTACTTTATATATATATATATATATATATATATATATATATATATATATATATATATATATATATATATATATATATATATATATATATATATATATATATATATATATATATATATATATATATATATATCTATCTCTATTCACAGGTGGGACACAGGGACACAACTTCAATGGCGCGTAACTAATATGGCGTGTAACGACTTAAGCGTGCTGGGGGGCTTGGGGGGGGGGGCGAATCACCCCCACCAACTAGGTGTTGGGGTGGCACAAAGCGCCACCCCAAAAGCTAGTATGTAATAAAAACATGAGAATACAAAAGTTCTTTACGTAAGCTAATTTATAAGTTACGCATATCTTTTACTTATAAAACGATTTGTAAAAAATTAAAAGTTCTAGTTGCCTTTTTAATTAACCGAAAATCGGAGGGCAACTAGGCTTCCTCCCCCGCTCTATTTTTCTCAAAATCATTCGATCAAAATTATGAGAAAGCCATTTAGCAAAAAAAAATAAATATACAAATTTCGTAATAATTATTCCTCTGCGGAGAGCCAAAATCAAAGCATGCATTGATTCAAAAACGTTCAGAAATTAAATAAAAAAAACAAGTTTTTTTAAATGAAAGTAAGGAGCAACATTAAAACTTAAAACGAACAGAAATTACTCCGTATATGAAAGAGGTTTTTCCTTCTCAACGCCCCGCTCTTTACGCTAAAGTTTTTTTACTGTTTTAAAATGTGGAGTTAAAAGAAAGAGTCAAACTTTAGCGTAAAGAGAGGGGCGTTGAGAAGGAAAAAGCCCCTTTCATATACGGAGTAATTTCTGTTCGTTTTAAGTTTTAATGTCGCTCCTTACTTTCATTTAAAAAACTTGTTTTTTTTAATTTAATATTCCTAATAGGTGCATAAATTTTCTTCCAATTTTTAGCAAAATTTTATTATAATCTACAAATTCTTCTGTCTTGATGTCCCAATGGCAAGGATCTAGGGGCTTATCCCATTTCCCTATTCTAAAAAGGTCTGGTTTTTAGCAAAGATTTTAGTTCCAACTTCCCCTAAAGTGTTAATCTCCTTAGCCTCGACAGGCAAATGTTCAAATGACAACAATCTAAAAAGTTCCCATTCTGCCACATCGATTAGAGTACGAAGACCATTCCAAAAGGCTTGCTGGGGCACCTTTGGAATCTTGCCGTTCGCCAAGTTTGACTGAAATCTGACAATCTGTTCCCTTAGATGTTTTGACGACAATAATTTAGGCTCCTCTTCTCCCATTAAAATTAGAAAAGGTATGGATCCCCAAAAGGAGCACCTAGGACACTATCCCACTTCCAAAAAGTTTTGTTACTTCTTGGTATCTCCTTTCAATAGATACCCTGAAGACAAAGTTCAGGTACCCCTCCCACGATTTTTTTTCCCACGAAGTTTGACTGACATCCAGCCAATTTTTTCCCTAAATGTCAGGTCCTGTGGTGGCGCATTGGGTTTGACCTTAGCTTAATAATACGGGACCCAGAGATCGAATCATGCTGCAGCAATGCCCTGCAGGGCCGACGCAGGGACCTTAGTAGTCAAGAAGCGTCGTTAATCTGGTACAATACAATACAATCCCTAAATGTCATGATGACAGGGATGTACGGATTCCCCTTCATGTAACGTTTACAGGCATTGGCTGTGTTCTGACACTGAAAATCTCCAATCAGTGTACCCGTTCTTACTTTTGACGAATTTATTCATGCTACTATTTTCAAAGGTATTCCAATTGCAAAAATTTATTGATTCCTTCCCCCCAACCACAGACGTAGGGCAAGACGCACAGAGATAACTATTTAGGAACTTATTACTCAAAATGTTTTGTGGAGATCCGACAGCCTTTTCTGTTGCTTTGATTTTCCAATCGGTTTTCTTTGAGATCTGGCAACCCCTTCCAGTAAGTAAAAACGGACCGATCCCGAAAACGTCCTGGAATTCTCTCATTTTCATCTGTGAGCTAGAGTGTGGCTTAATTTGTTTGAATATATTTAAGTCTTTAGTCTAATATGCAGTGTAAATTTTCAAAAATCATGTACGAATAAATGGTTTTAAAATATAAAAATAATCAGATTTTGAGGTTTCCAGACTTGTATCCTCAGTGTTTTCTTCTAAAAAGCAACTGGAAAATTTGGAATTGTTTGGTACTCTTATCGTCCATGAGAGCTTTGGCAGAAAAGCCATGCTCCTAAACGCATATAACTTGAATGACTATTGACTATCTATTTTATGTTGACAGAGTGGCCACGTTGTATGACTGCTTATCTTTTTAAGAAGTTGGCATAATGTAGGCGTCTTTTTCGCAGATGCTTGCCAAAATACTTCAGGATATTGTCATCTGCTTTTGCAATTTACAGTGTTACTCTAACTGTTGTACAAACGCAATTGGTTTCCATTGTTTCGCCCTTTGTGCTTAGTTTTTGCTAAAATCCTAAGCATTTTTATTTTGCAAGTCATGTTTCATAACTTGTAAGTATATTAGTTACTGCTATTTTAAACAAACTTTGGGTGGACATATTTTAGCCCCATGTTTTAACTGAGGAAGTTTGTTAAGCTTTTCTTTCGGGGACAATTTTGGTAGTAAATAATTTGAAAAAAAATACAGTTTTTCTAATGGAAGAAAGAGGGAGGTTGAAACTTAAAAACTATTGCTATATTATCTATAGCTTTTATCCTACAACGAGGGATGGCTCTCTCTCAGAAATCATGTACACCAGGCGGCACGTGCCAAGCCAGACAGAACTGTGCAAAGCATTTTGGAGAGTGCGCCAAGCGTTTTTGGGGACTGTGCAAAGTGTTTTTTGTTACTGTGCCAAGTGTGTGGAAAATATGCCAAAGGTGATGGAACTGTGTAGCACACGTGGTGGTCCAAGATTTACATCGGGTGGCTGGAAGTCAACACCCCCTCGGCCTACAATGTAAACGTAAAAAATAATTTTAGGGGCATATATATGGATGATGAATTTGGAATTATGGGGAATCACAAATTGAAGGCTTTCTGGAACATTTAAATATTTTGGGAGGGGAATTAGTTTTTACAATTGAAAAGGAAACAAAGAATAAGTTACCGTTTCTGGATATTCCATAGAATCTGGATATCCATAGAAATAATAATGAACTAGCTTTTTCAATTTAGCTTAAACCAGCTAACAACAACTGTTATTTTTCTTTCGCATCAAATCACCCGATCCAAGTAAAAACCGGGTAGATATTTCTTTAGTTGATAGAGTGTTAAAATTCACTTCACCAGAACACATGTGTAGTGAATTAAATTTTATTATGGATATTCTAGTAGGAAATGGATATCCCGAAAACATGATTTCTCAAATAATTGAAAAAAGGGGAAAAAAAGTTAATGGAACCTGTAATATTAGAAGAAAATGGGTCAACTCAAAAAACAAACTTGACCTACGTTGCCTGAGTAACGTGAAGTGTTGCGGCAATCTTTCTCCGGCTTCGCCGAATAAAGTGTTGCGAGAGCAAAACTTTGGTTTTGTTTCTTTGCTATCGGTTAAACACTGAAGTTGTCAGCCTATCGAAGCTTTTAAAACGTTATGTTCAAGGAATAACGCAATCAGTAATCACATGATCAAAGGCTATTCCTCAGCGTTGAAAAAACAACAATAACAAAAGAATATCGAAAGAAGGGACTAAATTGACTTTGCAGCCAGTTGAACTTTATCCTTTTCAATTGTAGACATCGTGACGGATGAAAACTTGGAACAATATCTTATATAATCTAGTTGGTAGTATAAATCTATCCGTAACTTTTCAGGATTAAAATACTATATGTGACACTAATTATTACGAAACTACCTCATTGTTTTACGTTATCGTTTGTACCTGTTGTGTAAACACTTAATTCTAGGTTACAGTGAGTATGGGTAGGCTACACCAACTAGCAAAAGTTACAAATCCCTCTTTACTGAAGATGATTGTAGCCTAACAGACGATTATTACTTACAAGTCCCCTGCATGTCTTACCATTAGAACCAAATTGGTCTTACCATCAAATACACCAGAAATAAATAATAGAAACACCAACTAGCCAAAGTTGCAAACCCCTTATTGCTAAAGATGATTAAGGTTTAACAGCTGACTGTTGCTTACAAGTTCTCTGCTTGTCTCACAATTGGTATCGGCCTATTTTTGGTTTCAGTGTGTACCCTACTATTGAAGTTGTCAACCCCTTGAAACTTTCAAACTAGTATATCTCATGAAGGAATTTTTGTAGCAAAAAATAGATGACATATACTTTGATAAGCTCATCAAGAGCTATCGACTGCCGTCGAAAAAAAATTCTATCTGTCTTAGTTTAAAAGTTGATTTTTTTTTGCCGTAGGCCAACTTTCTAACGTCACCACTTAAAAAGGAGCAAAGGGCTCCAATTTCTTTAGCAATGACAGAACTTTTAAAGTTTAAGAGGTAAATCTGATAACATTTCTCTACCTCAATCCCAAGTCCGAAAAAACAAATGATAAACCCAGCCGAAATCACGGCAGCACTTTCGGACCCGTGGGAAAATGCCGCTTTTTTGCTTCTGTAAATTTTTCTATTTATCACTCAAAGAAGATATTTTGGCTGTGGGGCCGGGTAACCGCCGCATATATTTAACACTTATAGATTTAGATATTTAACACTTATAGAATTTGAAAGTGGTGCCTGCCTGCTAGAACGGAGCTTTCCACTCGAAAGCAGAAACATGGTTTGATGAAACGAAAGCTTGGCTGCACAACTTCAGATACTCTTCTCTGACATAGGCTATATAACTCCACTTCACTTCGCACACCATAGGCTCTGGCTCGTGGACAAGGGAAAACCATCCTTTTTGGCCCCAGGCAAGAGTTCTGCGGAGCTTTCCAAAATGTAATGTCATATTCATCAACTCAGGCTGAGGTCCACACTTCACGTAAAAACTGCACAGGTTAGACCCTTAGAGGTTTCCAGGAATAAGCCGAGATCGGCGGGAAAGGAAAAAAAACGTAACAAAACCAAAGTGTTGCTCTCGCAACACAATTGCGCAACTTTGCCTTATATCCCAATGTTGCCACAGAAATTATGGAAAGTATTAAAAAAACATAATATAACAAGAGCTAAGAGCTCATATGGCACTTGTGACGAGGCCGGAAGAGCCAAGAGCTCATATGGTAAGAGCTCTAGGAAAATTCTAAGAATCAATTGATTGGTTTAAAAGAAAATCAGAGGATCAAAGCCGGTCGAGATTTAAAATAAGAGCTCT
>NC_088866.1:5765035-5801813 GCF_032884065.1 Artemia franciscana
AATGCCACTTCTTACCTAATGTAAAATATTTTGTTTTTATTCTATCGTATTCACACCACTTCTTGGCTACCAAGGTCCTTGCGTCGACCCTGTACTGCGTTGCTACAGCTCTGTAGGAACTATGGGTCCCATGAACCACCACAGGACTAATGTAATACATAAATTGTATAACATAACCAATTTGAAATATAAAGACTGTAAACTCGATTTTAATCTTACCTAAGCTAGGGTATAGTCATTCCCTACTTATACCATAGTTGCATTCTTAAAAAATTAAAGAATGAAAATTTTTATTAAGATGAGTAAATTGACCGCTATCGAAGATCGTGTACACTTTGCACCTGATGACACGTGCCACGCATGGCAGAACTAGAACATATGCGTTGTGAAGAGATGCAGTTTGGAGGATGTTGACCACCGGAGCAATGCGTGGCGGAACAAGTCTTAATAAAAAGTTTCTACAAATTTGGCGGCAAAGGTGTAGAGTAATAAATAAAAAAAAATACGAATTGACCTTTTTTTAACCTTTATCTTAATAGAAATTCGCATTCTTTAATTTTTTAAGAATGCAACTATGCAATAAGTAGTGAATGACTATACCATAGCTTAGGTGAGATTAAAATCAAGTTCACAGTCTTTATATTTCAAATTGGATGTGCTATACAATTTGAAATATAAAGACTGTGAACTCGATTTTGATCTCTTAGACACTTCCAAAAATTTAATACAGGCTTCACAGTATAGTTAATTTTGATTACTTTTTAAATGAAAAAAAAACTTGCCAAGTGTTTCCGCTTCGATTTTCCGAATAGTTAAGTAATTTTGCCAAAATGTTTCTCTTATCTCACAAAAACACCATTTGTAACACACAATTTCTCTTTGGGTGGCAGAAACACTGCAAAAGTCAAGATTCAAATCAAAACTGAATATAATTTAAAGAAGAATTTTGTTTATTAAAAGATATTATTTAGGTTATAAAATAAAAACTGATTGGCAAGATAATTTTATTTGCAGCGATTTCTCTTCCTACCCCTTGACCTGGAACGGAAACAAATTACCTCTTAACACATAAGAATAAAATAATTATGTAAATTATATTTATATAAATAATTATATAAAAGTAACCCTTCTGAAAAAAGTATAATGGTGCTAATAGCTAACAAAAATTATGTATCTACACCTGTTCATGTTTAAAAAAAATTCTATGTTTACTACGGACTCCAGCGTCAAGCCTCAGTAAAGCCTGGAGCAAAGGATTGCTGTTTTTTTTTCAGGTGATAGAATGTCAAAATGTTCCAACATTTCTCAGTTATGTTCCATGCTCCGTCTCTGTCTTTAATTGGAACCAGTACATAATGACTGCTTTATCTACTCTTCTTAACATGCCAATACAATGTATTACTATTGCTTCATCGGGCTACATATTCCAGATCCCTGGAAATTTCATCCTTTTATTTCATTCTGCATCTCCTTAATTCATATTTTAATACCTTCTTAACTTCCCTTACCCTTCCCTCATATTACCTATCTCCCTGACACTTTCATGGTTGCTGTGTCAGATACAACCTAGTGAAGATTATTCCATCCATGTTCTATTATGTCAAATTCTAAACTCTCCAATATGATATGCAACTGCACTTGGAAGATTCATCCAATACACTCATCCTATCAACGTCAGAACTACCCAGAAGGTAGATAACACTACCTCTAAACTTTAGCTCTAAATTAGCCCTACAGACTATTAGATGGCGATCTTTTTCTTTCAGTATTGATAACACCATTCCTATATACCCTACAGTCTTTGGTCAATAATGCTAGACTTAAATTTACAGTAGCTTAATCTATAAGGATGATCCTCCCACCATCCAGTGGATATCATGTTAACTTATTGGCCATCTATGACCAAATACTGTATTGGTTGTAACTAGATTATCTACAAGGTTTCACCAATTTTTTACCGCTGCTATTTTCCGTCCTTACGCAAGATTTACATTTTCCTAAGCTGGGGTATAATTATTTCCCACTTATACCAACATGAGCATTAAAGTTCCCTAACTCTGTGATCCTATTTACTTGTCCCTGTTATTGTATGCAAAATTTGTCTGAGTCGCTACTGTTTCCGTTAGTCAGATCTACGGGGAATATACCACTGAGACTGGTATTTCTCACTTTTTGGTTATAAATAAAGCCACTAGAATTCTTTTATGAATAGCTTCCCTGCCTATGTACCCCATCCTTCCTATTTGAACTGTTCTTACAAAGGCCAGTAGCTCCTCATGGGTGGAATTATTTAATTCATTTCAAGTTTTAATTTCATTCCTTACTTTCATCTTATTCAACCACGGAAAATGTCTTCGATTTTTTCTTAGTAGAATCCTAGTAAAGAACAAACCACGGAGAATCAGGTGCCGGAGTCATCAAATATGACATCGTACCTCAGAAAGTTTTTTTTCAAAGATATATGTATTATCTATGCTACATCTTGGTTTATTGTGGCTAAATTCGACTCTTTGCTGTTAATGGGATAAAGCTTCTGCATTATTTTTAGGTTATTTTCATATTGATTTATATACTCTAGAGATAGATTTTTAGCTAAGGTGAATTTGAGAAACCCTTTTCAATTCCTAGTATAGGTCTTTTCTCTAGAAATTTCTATCAGCGCCATCTTTTTTCACATATTAATTAGGTCGCCATCTACATCGCCAATATCATATGGCACCATTTTTGTTGCTCTTCATATAACACTGGTCGATAGTTGCTAAGTACTTATTTTCCAACAAATATAATCAATTCTGATGCTGTTACGATCTAAACGACTACATCTGACTAGTTTTTAGCAAGAAAGACATTTCATTTAGCCATCAAGAAGTGAATATAATTGGAAATTCCAAAATTTAATGGCAATCACGCTGCGATAGAGGTGGCGAGAGAAAGGTAAGCAGAAGGGGGGTGAGTGAGTTGGTAGCAAGAGCCGTGGTACCCGCCGGGCGTGCCTCTTAAATTGCGGGGACAAGGTAACCAACCCTCAACACTTCCCTTACTTTTCTATTCATTGTTGCCAGAGCATCGCGGCGAAGTGATTCGGACATGTTTGGCCCACCTTCCTTAATTGCGGGGTAAGGGTTCAATAGCCAGACGAAATTTTGAGCTCAAAACACTCGGCGCTACTACTTGATTTGCAACTAAACAAATGAACCAACCACCATGTTCTGTTTGCAGTCAAAATGTAACGAAAAGCAGCGGCGGTGCAAAATGCACGAAATGCCATAAGTGGTGCCATCTGACGTGCGGAAAGACAAAATACTCACGTGAACTAGCAAGCATCTTTGTTTGCCCTAGCTGCAAGCCTGCGAATACAAGCTCACCTGCATCGGGAGTCAAAACCCGATCGAACCCAGAAGTAGCCCCTAGTCCAAATCTACCGCCGAAAAACAACTCAACTCCGATCAGCACAAACAACGATATGCCAACAACATTCAGAGGCAAAAACAACATCTCGGATCAGAGCTTGGGACAGGGAAAAGCCACCTTACCTGAAGCGGTCGAGCTCAGCGCTGCAAATGAACTATGCAGCTACTGTCATCTACAGACAGAAAATTCCACGGCCATCAAATGCTTTTTCTGTGGTGAATACGAGCACGCGGGATGTAGACAATTAAACGCCGATCTATTCCTAACAATTAAGAGCCTAGATCCTGATTCACGTCTTTTCCAATACGAATTCGAGAGCTGCAACAAAAGAAACGTATCGTTCCTGCAGCTAAAACTGAGGGAAGCGTTCCAGTTAAATGCACCCAGTCCTTCGCTCCCAGCTCCTGTTCCAACGGAAAGCACCATCCAAAGCTATGATACTACTGTTGATGTGATACTGAAGGCTGATAAGGAAAAACAACTTAGAGAAGGAAAACGGACAAATGTTGCGATCTTTGGTCTCCCGGAGTCAGAAGACACCTCTGACAAAGACTTGGTGATTAACCTAACTACAGAGAATGATTTGGGAGCTCACCTGCAGGACGACGACATTCGTGAGGTCGTACGCGTGGGAAGTCAAATAAATGGCAGTAAGCCACGCGTCTTAGTAGTCAAACTGAAGGACTCAGTCGACACAATCAAGAAGCGACAGAAGATTCTCAGCGCAGCCCCAAATCTAAGAAAATCGACCAACGAACTTGTAAAAAACCAGGTCTACATAAACCCTGATCGAACACCAATGCAAAGGGCACAACTGGCACAACAGCGTCGAGCAAAGTCGAGCCAAGGTCAGCAAGCACAGCAACACTCTAATGTTACTGGAAGCACCAATTCCAGGTCCAACGGGAACCAGAGAATGAGACAACAAGCGAGACCATCAAATGGTCCCAGCCAACGACAGCCCCAAAATTGACGAGAAAAAGGCCCAAGCCATACAAATGAATCCGAAAAAAAAATAAAATGCCTCTATTTCAACGCTGACTCTCTCTTAAACAAAATGGAGGAAGCAAAGCAGGTTATCAAACTGGAAAATCCGGATATTGTGGCAATAGTAGAAGTTAAACCAAAAAACTACAGATACTTACCTACCGTCACAGAGCTCAGTATCGAAGATTATTATCTGTATGAACAAAATCTGGAAGAGAATACAGGTAGAGGGATAGTCTGCTATTGTCGAAAAGGCATCAACGTGCATCCAATATCGAGGTCAACCGACACGATTGAGCCCAAAGAAAGTCTGTGGATCTGCATTAAGTCTAAAACGACCAGACACTGTTCTTGGGATCTGTTATCGTAGCCCCAACAACACTGACACATCCGACGAAGCTCTGTTCTCGCAAATAGCAGCATTCGCTAAGAACACCAACCAAAAGCTTGCTATTATAGGAGATTTCAATCTCCCTAAGATAGACTGGAATAGGCGATACACCACGGAATCTACCGCAAGCTTGACGAGTAAATTCCTGGACGTTATTAACGAACACTTTCTAGAGCAGCTAATATCTGAGCCAACAAGGATGCGGGGATCTGACACACCAAGTATCCTCGACTTGTTACTAGTAAGCGATGGAGACCTGGTATCAGATATTAAGCAGTTGTCACCAATCGGTAAATCGGATCACTCGGTAATTGTGTTTACCTGGGAAACGGAGGTTTTGAGGACACGTGTGGCACTGAAACGTAACTACTACAAGGGAGATTACGTTGCTATGAGAAGAGAGCTTTCGGATGTCAACTGGACTGAAGAATTCAGTGGGTTGGAGTCGTTAGACACCATTTACACAAGGTTCACTAAGATTGTAGCCTCAATGGAAGAACAATTTATTCCTATGCACAATAAATACACCCGTGTTGCATTACCTAAAGCCAATATTGAACTGATTAGAGCAAAACAAAAAGCATGGAGAGACTACAAAAGTAATCGACTAAGTAACGACCGAGAGAAAACATTCAAGAGGCTCCGCAACAGGGTTCGAAAAGCAACAAGAAGAGAAGGAAAGCTTAGAGAACGTAAATTAGCTTTCTCCTTGAAAGAAAACCCAAAAATTTTCTGGAAATACGTGAACAGCAAAAGGAAAAACAAAGGTGGAGTCTCATCTCTTTACGATCCCGTGAAACAAAAGCTGGTACACGACCCCATGGACAAGGCAAATTTTCTCAACAGCCAGTTCTCTTCTGTTTTTAGTCAGGAACCTGAGAACGAAGACCACTTTAGCCGCGAGGAACCAATTCAGGGTATAAGCGAATTGATAAGACCGATAGAGATCAAACATAGCGATGTTCTAAAAAAACTCAGAGAACTTAACCCAAGCAAGTCCACAGGCCCAGACAATCTACATCCAAAACTGCTCATACTTTCTTGGTTCCGCTGCACTCACTCTTAGTAGAGAAGAAAGAGACCTAGGCATCTTAGTGGATTCTGAACTGAACTTCAGTAGCCACTATGAAGCTGTCTTCAAGAAGGCTTCCAAAGTTGCTGGTATGATCAGAAGAAACTTCTCGTGCGAGGACGACAAAATGCTTGCTACGCTCTATAAGTCCCTTGTCCGCCCGATTCTTGAGCATGGACATTGTTCTACAAGACCATACTGCAACAAGGACATAGATGCTCTCGAAAATGTTCAGAGGAGGATAACTAAATTATCTCCCAGGTTACGCTTCCTTCCCTACGAAGAGCGGCTTAGAAAGCTTGAAATCCCAACCCTCGCATATAGATTCCATCGTGGTGATCTTATTGAAATGTACAAGCTCTGCAATGGAGCCTATGATAACGTACCAGCCCAGAGAATCGTGCAGTTCAATAAAAATCATCTCCGAGGACATCAGTACAAAGTGAGTATGGAACGTTTTTACAAGGACATGGGCCGATGGACTTTCGACAACCAAGTTGTTCAGCATTGGAACAACTTACCAGAAAGAGTAATCTGCTCCACAAACCTACGGACATTCAAGAAGGAAGTTGATGAATATTATTCAAGTGACATTTTCTCCTTATGCAAATTTAGAAGAAATGCAAATTAAGATTTTTGTTTTGTAGAGGCTTAACGGCCTGCCATCAAATTTGCGAATATATTTATTTATTTATTTATTTAATAAAGGTAAAACAAGTACTTCGGCACGGAACTGCTCTAAGCCGTCCTCAGAACACAGAGAAAATCTGAGGATGACTTGTTGGAATTCCTTGCCTAAATGTATGCTTTGTCTTTTCGTTGCCAATTGAAGGAAATCACTCTTGTTTTGGTTTCTTAACTTTTTTTTTATCAAACGTTGTATATAGCCATTGTGGTCTTAGAATATGTTTATTGCTACTTCTACTACTACTATTGAATTAAACCAAATGAGTTTAAGTGCATCCAGGTTGCAAAAATGGGATTGGGACAATATCCTAGGAATGAAATAGAGTACTGAGAGTGCGACTGTCACTATTTGCTACCGCAACTACTGGCGAATTACTACTACTTGTGACAAAGCCTACTTGTGATTGTGAGTACTCGCAACCATGACCACATGGGACTAGAACTACTTGCAGCTGTGACTACTTCTGCTATTCGCAACTACTACTACTTGGGACTGCTACTACTAATTGCGATTACTGAGACAGTGACATTAGTGCTTGCGACAATTGCTACTACGTGCAACTGCTATTACAACTTGTGACGAGCACTAGTAATTGTGACTACTGCTACTACTTGCGACTACTATTACTTTTTGGGACTACTACTTACGATTGCGACTACTTCCGACTACTACTACTATTTGTGACTGCTATTACTTGCCACTACAACTACTACTTCTTGCAGCTACTACTACCGCTCGGGAATACTACTACTACTTCCGACTGTTGGGACTTCTGCTACTTCTTACAGCTAGTACTGAAACTGCTTGCGACTACTACTACTACTTGCGACACCTGCTACTTCTTGTGGGGTTTACTAGTACTGACGACAGCTACTACTACTTGTAACTCTTGCTATTAATTGCAAATATTGAATGTACTTCCCGCAACTGCTACTACTTACCACTACTACTGCTACTTTTGACTACCAGTACTGCTTGTAAACACTGCTATTACTTGCGACTGCAACTATACAACATGCGACTACTACTGCTGCTTACAATTACTACTTGTGACCATTACCCCAATTTGCGACTACTACTACTTGCGACTAATGCTACTCCTTGCAAGAACTACTACTACTTGTGACGACTGCTACTACTACTTGACGACTGCTAATGCCACTTGTGACTACTACTTTTACTGAAACTACTATTACTGTCAGCTTTAAATAGAGATTCTTCCTCACTTGGATTTTTTCTTCTTTTTTCCAAAACTTGTTTTGAAACTTCGGGCTTCTGATGGCAAAGTTTAATAACCGCTTCTACCATCTAAGTTGATTTGGGCTTAAACTCTAAAAAAGGCTAAGTCACATACACTCATGCACTACCATGTTGTGTCGATACTTAACAACTCATTCTGGTAGATATATCGATGACAAAATGCAGTGAACTCTTCCCTCTGCACTAGTCAGCAAGAAGTATATTCTTAATAGGTGCATAGAAATTCTTCCTAATTTTAGCAAAATTTTATTGTAATCTATAAATTCTTGTGTCTTGATGTCCCAATGACAAGAAACTAGGGGCTTATCCCATTTCCCTATCCTAAAAAGGTCTGGTGGATTCCTGATCCTCCGAAGGATAGCAAAGATTTTAGCTCCTACTTTCCCTAAAGTGTTAATCTCCTTAGCCTCGACAGGCAAATGTTCAAATGACAACAATCTAAAAACTTCCCATTCTGCCACATCGATTAGAGTACGAAAACCATTCCAAAAGGCTTGCTGGGGCACCTTTGGACTCTTGCCTTTGATCAAGTTTGACTGAAATCTGACAATCTGTTCCCTTAGATGTTTTGACGACAATAATTTAGGTTCCTCTTCTCCCATAAAATTTAGAAAAGGTGTGGATCCCCAAAAGGACCACCTAGGACACTATCCCACTTCCGAAAAAGTTTTGTTACTGCTTGGTATCTCCTTTCAATAGATATCCTGAAGACAAAGTTAAGGTACCCCTCCCACGATTTTTTTTTCTCACGAAGTTTGATTGACATCCAGCTAATTTTTCCCTAAATGTCATCACGACCGGGATGTATAGATTCCCCTTCACGTAACGTTTACAGGCATTGGCTGTGTCCCGACACTGAAAATCCCCGATTAGAGTACCCGTTAACTATTTTTGAAGATATTCCAATTGCAAAATGTTATTGATTCCTTTCCCCCAACCACAGACGTTGAGCAAGACGCCCAGAGATAACTATTTAGGAACTTATTACTCACAATGTTTTGCGGAGATCCAACAACCTTTTCTTTTGCTTTGATTTTCCTATCGGTTTTCTTTGAGATCTGGCAACCCCTTCCAGTAAGTAAAAACGGACCGATCCCGAAAACGTCCTGGATTTCCCCCCTTTCCATCTGTGAGCTAGAGTGTGGCTTGATTTGTCTGAATATTAGTCTTTAGTCTAATATGCAATGTAAAATTTCAAAAATCTTGAACGAATAATTGGTTTTAAAATAAAGATAAAAATAATAAGATTTTGGGACTTCCATACTTGTATCCCCAGTATTTTCTTCTAGAAAGCAACTGGAAAATTTTGAATTTCTTGGTACTCTTATCGTCTATTAGAGCTTTGGCAGAAAAGCCATGCTCCTAAACGCAAATAACTTGAATGACTATTGACTATCTATTTTATATTGACAGAGTGGCCACGTTGTATGACTGCTTATCTTTTTAAGAAGTTGGCGTAATGTAGGCGTCTTTTTCGCAGATGCTTGCCAAAATTTTTCAGGATATTGTCGTCTGCTTTTTGCAGTTTACACAGTGTTACTCTAACTATTGTACAAACGCAATTGGTTTCCATAGTTTTGTTCTTTGTGCTTAGTTTTCGTTAATATCCTAAGCATTTCTATTTTGCAAGTCATGGTTCATAACTTGTAAGTATATTAATTACTGCTATTTTAAACCAACTTTGGGTTGATACATTTTGGCCCCATGTTTTACCGAGGAAGTTTGTTAAGCTTTTCTTTCGGGGACGATTTTGGTAGTAATTAATTTGAAAAAAAAAACAGTTTTTCTAATGAAGAAACAGGAAGGTTGAAACTTAAAACTATTGCCATATTATCTATAGCTTTTATCCTACAACGAGGGGTGGCTCTCTCTGAGAAATCATGTAGACCAGGTAGCACGTGCCAAGCCGGACAGAACTGTGCAAAGCATTTTGGAGAGTGCGCCAAGCATTTTTGAGGACTGTGTAAAGTGTTTTTCGTTACTGTGCCAGGTGTGCGGAAAATATGCCAAACGTGGTGGAGCTGTGTGGCACACGTGGCGGTCCAAGATATACACCGGGTGGCTGGAAGTTAGCGCCCCCTTGGCCTATAATGTAAACGTAAAAAATTTCTTGTGAGGAATTACCAAAAAACACCACTTTCCTGTGGTGTAGTCACTTTTGTTTCTTTTTAACTTGATTTGAATTAAATGAGGCCTATCCAAATATTCTACGACTTGTGGTTTGATTTGAGCATCCGTACGAAAAGAGAAAAAAAAAATTTAGTCTCAATTATAGGGATTCATTGATGCGTTTCCTTTTATGTCAATTTAACGTCACTTTTCAGTGACTCTATACTCTTGAAATTCTCAAAGGTTTATTTGGATAATCATACGTTACCATTCAGTAAATTGCTGTGTCAGGATTCTCTAGAAATTATGTCTCACTAGAAAGTTTGTCAAAGACACCCATGTAAAATTACGGTTACAATGAGTTTTCGTTACAGCAGTTTCTGCTGTAAACGATGGAGAATGGAAACCCTTTGATTAATGTTGTTAGGATGTTTTTCTGAGTATTTGACGATGGCGAATTTAATTGTGTAAGCATAAAAAAGCTATCTCTGCTCAAATCAATAAATTAACAAATATAAGACCTGAACTTATTTCTGTGTAAAGGGAAAGGGGCTTTACTAAGTCCATTTGCGGACATATTTTTAAGTGCACCTTCAGCAAGCATAAGACCGACACGATAGCGAAAAACATTATGTTAAAGACGTAAATATTGCAAGGTTTATTGTGTGTAATTGCCCTTTCATACGTCCTGCTTTATTCCGAAATTAGCTTTGCATACTCCTCAAAATTTGAGGCACAAAGGGCAAGGCACATCAGTCCTTGCCTTGGGGTTGTGGAGGACATGACATCCTTGGAAGGATAGTTATTAGTTCTGTTGACTATTATAGACAAAATAATTTTTTTTTCAAAATTCCAATTAGTGTAATGGGAAGGGGCTTCTAACAAGGGTAAGAAGGGCTTGTTGCCCTTCGATAGCTCTTGAACATCCTCCGGCGTTCCTTAGATATTGCTGATATGCCTTTGGACAATCAGCGTTCACACAGTTTGTTTTCATTGTGTTTGATATTCTTCTCAACATTCTTAAGGTTAGCACATTCTTACAAAATTTTTAACCTTAATACCCTGAGCCTTTTTGGAGACCTTGAATCAAACCTGCACCCTTTTCCCAATAAAAGACCTAAAAAGACCTTGGATTGAACTAAAACATTCAGTTTTCAATTGGAAGAAACCTCTCCAAAGTTTCTCTCTCCCTCCTCTAACGCAAAGCGCCCTCTAAAAAAGTGATAAGAGTAAGCATAGTAATTATAAAGGCATTAGCTGGGTTTCGATAGGAAGCAAATTACTTAGAATGATGATACTTTTAGACTAAGAGACACTGTAGATACAGTCTTAAGAGAATAAAAGTGTAGTTATAGGATAGGAGATGATGTGTTGAGTCACCATCCCCTTCTGTCGTCGGTTTTATATATTAGAAGTAAGTGTTCGATTCAGGCAGTAGAAGCGCTGTAGGCAAGGTCCTATCGTTGTATAACAAAATTTAGTACTTTTGTCTTATAGCCACCACACTCAAGATCTTGTATCGTGAACATGCGACAATTATCAGTTTTCATGTTCTTTGTACTAGACAATATTAGCTTCGGCTCGGTGGGAAACTACATTGACGCTATATTTTAATTAAACATTTAGTTGGTATTTTGGTTAGGTTTGACTAAGTTAGGTTAATTTAGGGTACGTATTTAAGATGGTTCTAGGCGTTTACCCCCCCCCCCCCCGGTGATTACCCCCCAGAAAAAGAAACCCGCACGAAAAATACCACTCCCCTTAAAATACGCCCCCACGGAAAATACCCCCTCAGAAAATACCCCGCCGCGGGAAACACCCCTCCAGTAAATACTCCCCAGAAAGTACCCCTCCGTGGAAAATAGGGCTTTCCAAATTTCAGAATTTTATTTTAATTTTTGTTTTTCTCCGTAGGGGGGGAGGAATCTTAGTACTTTATTATATGCCGCTCACTCAAGTTTATGCTGTGTAAAACTCGAGAACAAGCCAGTTTCTTCGTTAGTTTCTTTCAGCTTAGCACGAGACAAGACAAAGACAAGTGACAGAATAGACGGGAAATATACATTTGAGCTTTTGCATTTGCTCATAAGGGGAGGGGGGGTAATGTATTTGGACAGTCAGAAAAATAATTTTTACTTCATAATATGCAGAATAATTGTACCCAACACATGTTGCATACCCGCTATACTACACCCTCCCCCCTAGCAAATATATTACCCAAATTAGCTTCTAAAATAACAAGGAGACCAGTTTGTTCTCGGGTTTTACACATCGTAAACTGAAGCGAGTGGCGTATGAAACAGTTCGTGGTAATGAACTGTAGTTAGGAGCGACCCGACTCAATAGTAACCGAAACTCTAAAAATCGAATTTTAATACCAATAGTTACATAAAAAAAAATTGAATTTTTACGCTGATTCTAAATATATAAGTTTAATCAAGTTCAATTTTACCAGTCAAAAGTTACGAGCCTGAAAAAAATTATCTTATTTTAGAAAATGGGGGGGGAATTGGAGGGCACCTAGGCCCCCTCCCACGCTCATTTTTTTAAAAAAGTCACTAGATCGGAATTTTGAGACAGGCATTTTTTCAACATAGTCGAAAAACCGGATAATTAAGTCTTTCGGGACGACTTAATCTCTCACAATCCCCAGAGGAGGGGCTGCAAGTTACAAACTTTGACCATTGTTACATATAGTAATGGTTATTGGGACGTGTACAGACGTTTCCAGGGGGACTTTTTCACATTAAAGGGGGGTCGGGGGATACATGGGAAGATCGTTCCATGGAGGAATTTATCATGAGGGAAGAAAATTTCCATGAAAGGGCTGTAGGATTTTCTAGCATTATTAAAAAAAACAATAAGAAAATAAATAAAAAAAAGGTTTTTCAGGTGGAAGTAAGGAGCAGCATTATAACCAAAAACGGACAGAAATTATTACGTATGTAAGGGTGTTAGTCTCCTCCGCAATACCTCTCTCTTTACACTAAAGTATTTTTAGTAATTTCAATTATTTATTCTGGGGCCTTTGTGATTCAGGTGTCATTTTTAAAGAATTGGGACCATTCTTTTCAGCCCAAAAACCTAATAATTATGTCTTTGGGGACGACTTAATCCCCCACAGTCCCCGGGGGAGGGGCTGCAAGTTACAAACTTTGACCATCGTTTACATATAGTAATGGTTATTATGAAGTGCACAGGCGTTTAGAGGGGAACTTTTTCACGTTGGGGTGGGAGTGGGTCGGAGGAGCGGGGTTACGTGGGAGTATCTTTCCATGGAGGAATTTATCATGAGGGAATAGAGTTTCCATGAAGGGTGCACAGAATTTTCCAGCATTATTTAAAAAACAATGAGAAAATAATTTTTTTGCAACTGGAAGTAATGAGTAGGATTAAAACTTAAAGCGAACATAAGATGTTATGTATATAAGCGGGTTCGTCTCCTCCACAATACCTTGTTCTTTACGCTAAAGTATTTTTTAGTAATTTCAACTATTTAATCTGCGGCCTCTGTGATTGAGGGGTAATTCTTCAGGATTTGGGACAAAATTCAAGCTTTAGTGTAAAGAGCGAGATATTGACGAAGGGGCGAAACCCCTCATATACGTAATAAAAATACACACATATATAAGTTCGTTACGTATGCTAATTCGTAAGGTACGTAAGTGAATTATTAACAAAAATGTTCTTTAAAAAAAATCTAGTTGCACTTTTAAGTAGCAAAAAATTGGATGGTAACTAGGCCTCCTCCCCCAGCCCATTGTTTTTAATCAAAATCGTCCAATCAAAACTATGAGAAATCCATTTAGCAAAAAAATAATATGCAAATTTTGTTTGAACTATTCATGTGCGGTGAGCCAAAATCAAAACATACATTAACTCAAAAACGTTCAGAAATTAAATAAAAAAAAGGTTTTTTAACTGCAAGTAAGGTGTGACATTAAAACTTAAAACGAACAGGAATTATTCCGTATATGAAAGGGATTGTCCCCTCCTCTACGCCTCGCTCTTTACGCTAAAGTTTTTTTTTATGTTTTAAAAAGTAGAGTTGTGAGACAAAGTCAAACTTTAACGTAAAGAGCGAGGCTTTGAGGAGGGGACAATCCATTTCATATACGTAACAAATCCTGATCGTTTTAAGTTTTAATGTGACCCCTTTTCTTGTAGTTAAAAACAACTTGTTTTTCTTATTTAATAATATACAAGTACCAGAATTTTTCGAGGAAAAAATAAAAGGAGCGTGGCTGACAAACTTAATAATATTACGTTCACAAATAAGACGTTTTTAGGCAGTCATAATTGGAACAATTAAATCAAAGTCTTTCTTTTTTAAAGATAAAATAAGACCAAAGTAAAACAAATATACTTCGCCTTTTTGAACCTGACGGAGGAATGGATTAAAAAATGTCCACAAGAACAGGTGAATGTTGTGAGAAATATAAATAAACGTGGCCAAAAATACAAACAACTTGGAATATCTGGTAAAATGTTCCTCTAATAGTGACGTTAACCTTCGAAAATTTAGGGGAGGTTGGTTGTTGGTATTGTATGGGTGGTTGCTTAATAAAAATATTAAGTCACGCCCAATAGCCTTGCACCGCATTTTCGATTTTCAGTAGAAAAAGAATACACAGATTGAAATAAAATTTGGTGGTTTCATTCTGCATTTGCAAACATATGCACTTATCTCAGCCACTATTTAAATAGCCTTGTATGTTAAAGGAAATTTTCCAATAGTCTTGCACCTCGCCTTGAAAACCAACAGATGGTCAAGTTCACCTAAGCTGTCTATGGCAGCAACATCGAAGACTACCAAGACAAAATATTAGGTCATGCCCAATAGACCTGCACCGCATTTTCGATTTTCGGTAGAAAAAGACTACACAGATTGAAATGAAATTTGGGGGTTTCATTCTGCATTTGCAAACATATGCACTTATCTTAGCCACTATCTAAATAGCCTTGCATGTGAAAGGAAATTTTCCAATAGTCTTGCACTTCGCCTTCAAAACCAACAGATGGTCAAGTTCACCTAAGCTGTCAATGGCAGCAACATCGAAGACTACCAAGACAAAATATTAGGTCATACCCAATAGACCTGCTCCGCATTTTCGATTTTCGGTAGAAAAAGACTATTATTCCAAAGATTATCAAGACAAAAATATTAATTTAACATTAAAATTAAATTTAAATTCAACGTCTAAACCTTTACAAACCTCTATTTGGAGACTCTTGTTAAATTTCTGTAATTTAAGATTTACAGGAAGTCAGTTTTTTGTTCCTGGTTGGAGTCTTCTAATGAAGGAAAAGAATCTTGAATATGCCCTCCCTTTTTCTGCTCTTTTACTTTTCAATGATTTTTTTTTAAGGAGGGTATGCAAATCTAGTCTCTTTGAAGTACTGTATTGGCAACCAATTTTAATCCAACAATCTAATTTAACTGCTATTTTATGACATGTGATGTCCAATTCGGCAAGTTATGATCTTCTCCAAATTCGGAGAATATTCCAAAGACTACCACGACAAAAATATTAAGTCACGCTCAATAGCTTTTTGGAGCATCAAAGCATTTTTTGTTCGGTTAAGGTGCGTCTTCAGGTCGATTTGCCAACTCCTTTACTGACCATCTGTAACCGCAAAAATCGTCTAGGGCCGTCACATAGATAAGTAAAATAGGAATTTCGTGGTTGCTGAGATCTATAAAAAGTATTCCTCATTGTTTTCGTTTTATCGTTGCTCAGATCTTATTCCTGGAGTCATCTAATTCCATCGCCTCAATCCTGAAATGGAAAATACAGTTTGTTCTCTATGAGACAATATTGCTTTGTTAATCACAGCTAGAAATCATGGGCTACAGTTGCTGCAATCCCTTTGCCGGGGTTGGTCACTGGAGCTTTTGTTAAACTTAAGCCATGACATTTGTCATGACATGCTAATGCTAGCTCCGGTTATTGTAGTGAATAATTATATTCTATTCTATTCTAAAAAAAAAAAAATATGCCTCTAGAGTGAATATTTCCCTTTCCCCTGACTTAAAAATACATTTGAACTTAGTTTGGAGCTCTTCCTCAACAGGAAAAGCAAAAAAAAAGGTGCAAAACGTACAGCCGAACATTATGTATCTTTAGCAAAGAAATGCCAAGAAAAGCTGTTTTTTTGTAATGTCTCTTTTGGGTGAAGTGTACAAGATAGGATGCAAAAAATGCTGGATTCTACTTTTGATTTATACAATCATATAACTTTATGCAACGTTTTTTGCAACTGAAATTAGGATTCATGCGTCACCTAGAAATATCACTTGGAAAAAAAGGTTCATGTTATATTTGAACATAAAGCATTAAATTGAAATAATTTGAATTTAATATTAAGTATCAATAAATGTTTAATTTTGAATTAAATACACAAAATGATTAATTGGCAAATAAAATAGAATAGAATATATTTATTCACTACAATAGCCGGAGCTAGCATTAGCATGTCATGACAAAAATAATTTATACCTTCAAAAACTCTGACGGGAAAATCTAAACAAACATTATATTAATCAACCACATATTAATCAAAAATTAAATATTAGTCGCGTCAATATTATTAAAATGACGGTTAAATATGGAACAAATGATTTGCAATATCTCTCAGTACTATAGGCTGAGCAAGTCAGTAACTGTGGACAATTCTTTTTTATTTGTCGGAGTCTAGTAACTGGTCCTTCAGTTGGGGGGCTCTCAAGATTGGGTAGTAGACGACA
Source organism: Artemia franciscana (assembly GCF_032884065.1). NCBI lineage: Eukaryota > Metazoa > Arthropoda > Branchiopoda > Anostraca > Artemiidae > Artemia > Artemia franciscana. Next base: position 5,781,702 of record NC_088866.1, read on the forward strand.
ATGAGTTGGGAAATTCAAACAATTTAGTCCAAATGTATATGTTAAGCCATGTCTACGACTATCAAGTGATTCTAAATTTAGTTGTTTCAGTGCATCCTAGTAAGTTGAGTAGTTTTGTCCAAGTATAGTTTTTACAGCTCTTTTTGCATCGTCTCAAGTCTGTCTGTTTGATCTTTTGTCAATCCCGGATGCCAAGCAGGGCATACATACTCAAGAGAAGGTCTAACATAACTGCAGTATACAGACTTAAATACCTCAGTTGGTGTACCGAATCTTTTTAGGTTGGAAAATGAATGTAAAAGCGATGCGCCTTTTTTAGTCAGATAGTCAACGGGCGAATTCCAACTTAAATCATCGTCCAGCAGTATCCCAAGTATTTTAACAATTTTCTTTGTTGGCAGTATGGAATTATGAGAAGAGTGGTTGTTACCCTTTAGGAAGGAAAACGTCATATAAGAGCTCTTAGTTTCACTCGAGCATTCTTACAACAAATGGACGGGCACCCATAGCCTTTGCTTCTTCCACAACTACATTATGATCAAGACTATCAAAAGCTTTGACTATGTCTTCAAATAATGCATCAACATAGGCCCCATTATTTTCTAAGTGCTTAAAGATAGTATCCAACAATGCAACCAAATAATGAACAGTACTATGCCCGGATCTAAATCCAGATTGTTGGGGATCAATATTATCATTTATGTCCTCAAATGAACAATCAAAAATAAAACTTTCAAATACTTTTGAGAGAGCTGGTGTTTTCGAAATTGGCCTCATCTCGGTAATATCTTTAGGTGCCTTGCATTTGGGGATTGGCGTTACATACGCCTGTTTAAAAATACATGGGAAAACACCATCAATAAAACGTTGGTTAAAAATTTCCGTTAAAGGAGTTAATAAAAGATCAGCACACTCAATACTCAATAATCAATTTAATTGGTATCTCACTAGGATAACTAGATTTACGAGAATAGAGTGCCTTCAACTTTTTAGGAACTGAACAAATCTCTAGTATAGGGATATTTGAAACTGAATCATTCGGTGGTAATTTTCTTAGTTGCGGATGGATTTTTCAAATTGATGCAAAAAAGTCATTAATTTCACTAGGTAACAGGGGTTTACCATTGACATCTCTCACTTCAACTCTAGTTACTTTTTTGCCGATAATGCTCTGAACTAAATCATGGAACTTCCTTGGGTTGGATTTATATATTTTGCTTATTATTTTAGACCCATACTGCTTACGTGAACATCTTATTTTATATACAATTAAATTTCTTACTCTTATGAAATCTTTTACGGGTCCAGTTAAATGCAATTCGTTTCTCACTTTTATCAGATTCCAAATCTCTTGAGTAATCCATGGTTCATCATTAGATTTCACATACATTTTTTTTTGTGGGAAAATTTCACAGTATTTTTCGAACAGTTCCTCACAGAATAAACTTGCCATTTTGTCACCGTCAGACAATGAGAAAATATCACGCCAGTCACGATCTGTGAGCCAATTCTTGTAGAGATTTACTAGTTCAGGTGTGAAAGGCCTGTACACCACACTATTTATTTGTCTATTTGAGATAAAATGATTGGGTGTCCAAGCAACACACAGGTGATCACTCAAACCTAATGGGGGTAATGTAACTGGAGTATTATAATATTCAGGACAGTTGCTAAAAATGAGATCCAACATACGGTTACCTCTTATGGGCACCTTGACAACCCGCTTAAGTGATAGTGAATTACTTAGCCATTTGGCATCTAAGTCATTAAAATCACCACACATTATGATACCAGCATTAGGATACAAGGATCGTACATTGTCAGTGCAATTCTGTAAGTAATTCACAAGGTCTTCACGATAGGGGCCACGGGGTGGATAGTAAGCAACACATATTACCAGTGATGCCACTTCCTTGGGAAGCTTCTTAGGCCTGCACCACAACCATAATACTTCAAAACCATGCTTATTTGGTATATTACTGAAAGTGAAAACTCGATTTCTAATAGACGATCAACAAATAATACCAACACCACCATCATGTGTTACTGTAATATCATCGGGTGTCATTCTAGGTTTGAAATAGGTATCACATCCTTCAAATGCTACAACATCTTCAGTCGCGGACCATGATTCACAGATACAAGCAATATCAACAAGTTCATTCTTCAAGCAAAGTTCAACCTCTTCTAATTTGTTCATAAGTGACCGGACATTTGATAATATTATTTTCGGAAATATATAGGGATGAAAGAAGGGTCTTACACTGCAGTCTCGAATCTCCTTGCCAGCACATTGAATCGGTTCCAAGTTGGGATACTCGGAAGACATGGTTTGAGGGGTGGGCGAATCTCTGATTTCTTTGAAATTCCAAACTGGTTGGTTGCTAGTACTGGATATATTGTCGGAAGGCTGGCAGATGTTGGTTCTTGCCCGTTTCTCCAAGGTTTTACGAGGAGTGGTTGGTATGAGGGGGGAGGGATCCGCATTGGCTGATTTAAGACAGGTGGTTTCAGCTTCAAGCTCATAAGTGGGACTGGAAATTGTTGTCTTTGGCAACCATGTTTTAACAGAGGTGGAATTTTTCGCTCCCCGTTTTTTGAACTTCGCAATTCAGTATTGGAACGTAGCTTTTTCCTTCTGTGGGAAGTGAGATGCACATTAGGACAACAGTTTATTAAACAAAGGCCATGAGCAATTTTTTTACACAGAGATCTGTGAGGCAGAATACCACACTCATCACGGCAGATGCCTTTGAAATAATCCACGCAAATATGGAGAAACGTGCAATTCTCCGCCTTTCTACAGCCTCGCATTATGTGAAATCTGCAGACACGTCGTTCAGGAATATGGTCTGTTGTAAGACCCTCTTCATTTGTATGCGGAGACTGAGAATACTCTAGGTCGGTTTGTGTTGTTTGACTAGTAACAAAGCTACTGCATTGAACAGATACACAGATACTGCATTAAACAAAATAGGTTGGGTTTCAAGCTTTTCGTCAAATAGTTGTTTTTTCCTGGACAAATCTGTAAAAATCTTATGTATGTTGAGCACTATAGTGGAAATATCTACAGTAAACACAAATAAATTAGTTAGCAGGTGCATACAAAGATAGGCCTGACCTTGAGTACATGCTCCCTCCCAAAAAACAATTTAGTATTTAACGTTTTTTAGAGATAACTTGCTTTTTATATCTTAGAGCTTGAATCCAATTCCCTCAGATTGATGAGACCCTCCTTAATTAAGTACTGTATACGTCCATGTGAAGATAGTCTTTCAGCTAAATCCATACCCTATAAATTTGTCTCATAGTCTATAGAACCTGAACAATGTATGGGAAAGTACTTGACAAAATGAATTTTTCAGAGATGAGGATTTTTCCTGAATTCTAATTTGAATATTAGATATTAGCAGTAGGGCTTTTATGCCTCATAATAGGGGGGGGGGGGCTCATAATTTTATATTTCATATAAAATATAAGGAAATTAACGTCAGATGTCTGAAATACTAGGGTAAGGGGGTTGCCGCTCCCCCTCCCCTGTCTAGGCATAGAACCGGTTCTGTTTGACAATATCCAAAGTTAAATTTCTTCCTCTAAATCATTAACACAGGAGTTCGAGATAATTCAACATTATAGATGTTCTAACTCTTCTTATGAGGGTTCTTCTTCTTATTCTTGCAACAGGACCAGGCTTTTTTCTGCGTCATCTGACGTTTGAAATAATACTGACGTTTGACGTTTTGGCGTTTGACGAATGATGTTTGAGATAACTCAACAGTATGGACAAATAACAACATGCCTAGATCCTGGATTGTGGTTTTTAATTGTTTTCCCCTTTCGTTTTACTGTCTTAATATCTATTTACGGTAATATTATATCCTTTATCTCCATTTTGTAATTATATTTATTTACTAGTTGTATAAATACTATATCTTTATAAAACCAGTATTTTTGGCTATCGGTTTTTTTTTTTGTTCTCTATTTCCTTTCTTAGTTTTACCAGTGATTTAATACTTGAAATTTTTATATATCTAAATGTGTTGAACTTGAAATAGCACTTGCTCTTTGGGATTTTTTGACGTGCTTATGCTAGCTTAAAGCTTTTGTAGTGAATAAACATAAGCTATTCTTAACGAACTGTCACATAGATGTGAGACTGGAAGACTGGGGCTCTTTTGTTGCTTGTCCTACAACAGAAGCTTTAGATCGAACCTCCTCTGACGATAATAGCAATGGGGGTTTTATGCCTCATAATCTGGGGGAAGGGGGCTATTGTGTACCACAGGTATAATTTTCATATAAAAGAAAAAGAATTTAACGTCAGATGTCATAAAAACTAGGGTAAGGGGGTAGCTGCCCGCTGTCGGGGCCTAGAACCGGTCCAGAAGTTAAATTTCTATCTTTACATCATCAACAAAGGAATTCGAGATAATCCAAAATTATGGATGTTTCAATTCTCTTCTTCTTGCAACAGGACCAGGTGATTTTCTGTGGCATCCGACGTTTGAAATTCGATTTTTTTTTTTTTTTTTTTTTTTTTTTTTTTTTTTTTACCATAAGCTCCTCGTACTCACGGTAAGGTTAGTCACGAGGATGGTTCGAATCAGCTTGATCTGATTTATTCAAAATGTGGTGACATAAAACTTTTCACAAATTTTGACTAAAATGCCTGCAGTCTCACTTTTAGCATCACATTCTTCCTCTCAACCAAAACGACTTGGAAACTGATTAATAGTTTCCAATTACTAATTGCTATTAATTATAATTACTATTGTCATTAGTAATTGCTAATTGCTGTTGTTACGATATTACTAATTATTAGTTATCATCAATAACATTACTAATTCTAACTGCTCATTATATGGACTAATAATATGAATGATAAAAAAAAAATATAAAATGAAAAATAATAAAATGAAAATAATAATAATAATATGAATAATAAAATGAGTAATTAATAATAGTTATTCATTAATACTATTACTAATTACTATTAATAATAACTCTATATAGAAACTAATAACTTATTATTATGCAAAACTGATTATAAAGAATGTCATTAGATTCTCCTCAAAGACTGCTGCATTTTGGCAACACGAAGATATCGTTATCTTTATTCGAGGGGGGGGGGGCAAAATCTCCGTGATTCGCACTAAATTAAACTAAAATACTATAAATGTGCTAATTAGATGTATTATCTTCATTGAAATTAAAAATATAAAATTTTCATAAGTCATTTAGGATAAAAATGTCATTTAGGTAAATGTAAAAAGAAAATGTCATATGAATAAAGTATCATTTAAATGCAAATGGCAAATAAACAACATGCCTAGATCCTGAATTGAAGTTTTTAATCTTTTCCTTTTGTCTCACTGTCTTAATATCTATTTATAGAAATACTAGCTGTTGGGGTGGCGCTTCGCGCCACCCCAACACCTAGTTGGTGGGGGCGCTTCGCGCCCCCCCAAGCCCCCCCGCGCGCGTAAGTCGTTACGCGCCATAATAGTTACGCGCCATTGTAGTTGTGTCCCGATGTCCCACCTGTGAATATAGATATATATATATATATATGGTTTTAACTACGTAAAACTTGCGAATATACAACATTCTTTGCTGTCCCATTGTCTTTGCATATAAATAGATTGTCAGGTTTACCGACTCTTGAACATGCAACATATAATGGTCCATGGGAAAACAATCTGTATTCAGATCTATACCTCATGATTCTAATGATTGCCCTTGAGCTTTGTTGATGGTGATTGCTAATCGACCATTCCCTGTCCCGGTGTCCCGGTCGTCATTTACATCCCCCTGTTTCCTCCGGTGTCCCCGTTGTAGTTGTGTCCCTGTGTCCCGGTCGTCATTTATATTCCCTGTGTCCCGGTCGTCATTTGTATCCCGGTGTACCGGTCTGTATATACATTCGTTTTTTAGTTTTGTTTTTCTCCTTTATTTTTTTCCTTTTTTTTTCTTTTTTAGTTTATTTAGATTTTTAGATTTTTTTGTTTTTTTATTAGTTTTTAGTTTTTTTTTCTTTTTAGTTTTTTTGTAGTTTTTACCTTCTTTTTAGTTTTGTTAATTTTTTTTTTACTTATGTCCTGGTCGTCATTTATACTCCCTATGTCCCGGTGCTTTGTTGATTGCTAATCGAACATTCCTTTTGTCCTGGTCGCTTTCTCTTTGAGTGTCGTCATTTATTTTTTTCTTTTTTAGTTCTTTTAGTTTTTACCTTTTTTAGTTTTTTTTAGTTTTTTAGATGAAAATTTTTTTTAGTTTTTTCCTTTTTTTCTTTTTAGTTTTTATTGGTTTTTACCTTTATGTTAGCTTATTTTTCAGTTTTTTCCTTTTTTTTAGTTTTTTTTTATTTTTTATTTTTTTTAGTTTTTTACCTTTTTTTAGTTTTTTTAGTTTTTTTAGTTTTTTTAGTTTTTTAGCTTTTTTACTTTTTTTATTAGTTTTTTTGTAGTTTTTGCCTTTTTTTAGTTTTTTCAGTTTTTTTTTTTAGTTTTTTATTGGTTTTTACCTTTATTTTAGCTTATTTTTCAGTTTTTTCCTTTTTTTTAGTTTTTTTTAGTTTTTAGTTTTTTTAGTTTTTTACCTTTTTTTAGTTTTTTTAGTTTTTTTAGTTTTTTAGCTTTTTTATTTTTTTATTAGTTTTTAGTTTTTTTTGTAGTTTTTGCCTTTTTTTTAGTTTTTTTAGTTTTTTAGCTTTTTTATTAGTTTTTAGTTTTTTTTTGTAGTTTTTGCCTTTTTTTAGTTTGACAACTTATTTTTATATATATAGATAGTTTTTTTTTTTTACTTATGTCCTGGTCGTCATTTATACTCCCTGTGTCCCGGTGCTTTGTTGATTGCTAATCGAACATTCCTTTTGTCCTGGTCGCTTTCTCTTTGAGTGTCGTCATTTATTAGTTTTTTCCTTTTTTTCTTTTTAGTTTTTTATTGGTTTTTACCTTTATTTTAGCTTATTTTTCAGTTTTTTCCTTTTTTTTAGTTTTTTTTTATTTTTTATTTTTTTTAGTTTTTTACCTTTTTTTAGTTTTTTTAGTTTTTTAGCTTTTTTACTTTTTTTATTAGTTTTTAGTTTTTTTTTGTAGTTTTTGCCTTTTTTTAGTTTTTTCAGTTTTTTTTTTAGTTTTTTATTGGTTTTTACCTTTATAGTTTTTTTAGTTTTTTAGCTTTTTTATTTTTTTTATTAGTTTTTAGTTTTTTTTGTAGTTTTTGCCTTTTTTTAGTTTTTTCAGTTTTGACGTCACCTAATCCAGTTTTTTCAGGTGACGTCACCTGACACATCCATCCACACATCCACAGACAGACAACTTATTTTTATATATATAGATTATATCCTTTGTCTCCATTTTGTAATTATATATATTTATTTACAGTTATATAAATACTATTTCTTTATATCTAGTTCCTAATATTTAGCATAGCCTTTATAAATTTACAAAAATCAATATTTTTTGCTATCGGTATTTATTTTTTTTTTGTCTAGTATTTCTTTTCTCAGTTTAACCAGTGATTTAATATTTGAATTTCCATTAAATTTTAATGTGTTGAACTTGAAATAGCACTTGCTACTTGGAATTTTTCATTTCATTTATTTTTTTTATTGACGAGCTTATCCTAGCTTGAAGCTTTGTAGCGAATAGGCATATGCTATTCTTAGCGAAATCTCACATCGATGCGGGGTTGGAAGACTGGGTCTTTTTGGATGCTGGTCTTACAAAAGCGGCTTTAGACCTAACCTCCTCCTACTAATTCTAGAAAAACTCTAGAAATAAAGGCGTGATTATTTATTATCGAAAAAACAGAAGGAAATACAAAAGAATTCTTGTTGTTAAAAACTCAAAAGGGTGACTCAAATATAAAGTAGGCTATATTAATGTCATAGGTGAAAATGGGTACAACTATCAGGGTATGAGAAAGGGTACTGGAAAGATGAAAAAAGAACATTTTCAATGTTTCAATAATTATTTACAATGTTCAAATTATTTTCCTTTGTTTTAGCGTACGCTGACCTTCAGACAAGAAAAGAAACCCGAGAATCAGCATGGAGGAAGCCAGGCTGGGACGAATGTGTTGCATATACTGTCCCTTTGATTAAGAAGATGGAAAGTCGAATTTTGTATCCGCTGTCTTTCTCGCCAACTCATTAGTTTATTTGAATCTGTTTTATGTTTAAGATTACCAAACTTTTGTTTTAGGGTAGCATTTGTCTTTGTTTGAGAATTTAGTTGTTTAATATTTCCGTTTAGTTGATTTTTGTAATATTCGCTATTGTTTTCGGTGGTATCAAACTAATTAGGCCTTTTTCCAGATTTTCGACATGTTAATGTCAAATAATTAATTAACCTTTATCTTTTCATATTCAGTCCAATTATAAATATAATTAACTTCGTACTCTATGTTCCAATTCATAAGCAAACGCAAGAACGTTCTTATAATTTTTCTACCAAATGTTAAATTAAAATTTTAAATTAAAATTAATTGGAATCAAAACTAATGGTTGCGATTAAAACTGTTTTTAACTCCCTCCGTTTTTGCCTCACATTCAATTGGTTTCGTCTCTGAACGGCTCTATCTTAATTGGAATTCATTGGCAAAAAATGTATTTTTGAATAACGTGATGATAAGTTCAAATATTGACTATGAAGGAACGGTCAAAATGATTTTAGGGTGATTTTCTACATCATTTTCATCGCGAGTAAAGATCGTATCTGAAATTCTCATATTTCTTTGATCAATGACAAAATTGTTTACTAAGCTGTTCTCAAAGGGAGGATCATCATGAAAGCGTATATTCAATCAAGCTTTGATCTACATTGCACTGCTGATCCTCCTCTTGAAGACAACTTAGCCAACAGTTTTTGACAGTTATCACAGAAGTGCGAAAATGTCAGATGCGACCGTTTATGACGTGACAGTGATAATATGCATATGATTACAGGAAATAAGAAGCCAGGTTGTGAAGTCTATGTTTAGAAAGTAAGCGATTTATGTTGGAATTTCCAAAAAGGTGTATGTTAACAATAGCGTATATTCATCAAATCGGTTTCACATTGTATCTAGTGTCCAGATGTAACTAAAGTCGTTACACTCGTGACAACGAAACGTTGAGAATTAAATAAATCGTGAAACAGGTCGTAAGAATTAAATTTTGGGCCTAAATTAGTTAGTATTGAAACAGAAAATGCGTGTTCATGCCTATCAGTGATTTCTTACGCTCTGGTAAAACAGTCTCAGTCACCAAAAACGAATATTTGGCCTTGAATAGCATTAAATTTTTGTTTTTTGCTGTAAAATCGTTTTTGTTTTTCTATCAAGAATTTTGAAATTACTATTATCCAGCTTTTAGTTCTCATAAATACGAAGCTCACGTTTTTGCGAAAATTGATTTTTATTGGTGACTAATTTTTAGCCAGAATATGAGGTAAACGTATTGCAGTTTTAGCTTAGTCAGATCTTTAATCTAAAAATGTAAAGAAACAGATGAACCATACAGTTAACAAAAGCTACATAAATAACGCTGTGTGTTAAACTTACTTCACTTTTAAAGCAAGCAAATAGTTTTTTCTATTATGGCAGCAAAACAAAATCCTTTCCAAGGATGTCCCTTCTATGTTCTTTTTGACTATATTATTTTAGGCAATATTATTTGTGGCATTTATCTGGTTTGTTTTGAAGGATAGATTTCCAGTTGGTGATTTTAAGGCTGTAGAGAAGATGTACTTAAAATAAACCTAAATAAAATTTTATCGCTCAGTATTGGAAGAAATTGTTTCCTTCTCTGTTTAGAATTATGCGGCATAATTAATAAGCAAAATTAGAGGAAAAAATGGTTTTGCCAACTATTAAATTACTTCATAGAAATCTATGGCTAAGGCAAGATACATTCTGTGGCTGGAAACTCTGGATTCTTTGCGACATTTGATTTTTCAAGGCTGCCCTGTGATCTAAAGAAATCAGGGAAGGGCTTGGGTGATGACTCCCAAATCGTATTAAGAGTAGCCGTCATAGAAATGTTAATGGCAGCACCATTAGCAGGAATAGGTGTAGTAAGAGAAGTATCAGCTTAGGGAGATTTCTTCCACAACAAACGCTTTCTTTTTACGGGTTCTATGCTTTGTGTAAACCCAAGTGTCCTCAAATTTTCAATTGTCAAATCACTGATAGAAGAAGTTCAACATACTTAAATATTCAAAGTTGTGAAGAGGAGAGGGAGTTCACTTTGAATTCCCCAACTATACAGACTAAATATCTTTGTATGAGTTTTAGTTTAACAATACATGACATATCGTTCTGCGAAAACATGTTTGTGATTACTCTGTTCTGAAATTGGCTATTTGTTTTTTGGTACTGTTATCCCCGGGAATAGGTCAATGATTTTTCCTTGGAATCATAATTGGTCGATTTCTCGACTGTGTTGAAATGGCTATCTTCAAATTCTTGTCTGGTACCATTTGTGTCTGCAATTGTACTCGAGGACACGAAAGGTGGCTGATTGTCCTCGCAGTATACTTGATATACGTCATTTCAACGTAGCATTTTATAATTAAATCATTGACTTTTGGATTGATCCTTTATACTTCTTCTTTAACGCTCTTCACAAATTTTTATTTCTGTACTATCGCCGTGTACTGTCCCTAAAATATCTAGCATCATTCCTACATGATGTTATTTCCTCTTTCTAATCTAACATCGCTTCAATCTTTCTAATAGAAAATGTCATCATTTGTATGCTAGGCCATTTGCTCTTTAGCATTCTTTCTCGACCTTATTAGCTCTCCTTTCGAGTTGATCAAATTGGGGCTCCCCTGAATGGCAATAGCTTCACTTCACTCCTTGCTATGGGTCGTGTTTTATGCTATAACTTCTCAGGACTTGAAAATGCTTCTTCTCAGTATTCAATTTGAGCTTCTTTTTTTCTTCTCATATGGAGGAAGACAAGAATGATAATATATTGACATTTAAGTGATATATGCCACAGGTTTTTTTTGGTGGGTGGATTCAATGCTGTCAGTTCGGAGGAGGTGAGGGAAAATTGGACCTTGCCCTGGCATTTTGAAGAATGCCTTGGAACAAGGTATCAAGTTCCTGTTTTTGCTAGGTTTGATAATTGTATTTTTTATCTTCGTTTAAAAAATTACCCCCCCCCTCCTACATTTTCGTGAATTGATGATGCCGTTAGACCAATTACTATCAATATGTTCGTGTGCTTTATTCTCTTAACGTTAGTTGAGGAACGGCTAAACATCAGAGGTGTAATTTTATATAGAGCAGGGGGAGGGGGCAATTGCCACTTTCAGGCCTAAGTTTGCCTCCCCCCCCCTTTCAGCTGAATTTTTTTTTAATCCTGTCAAAATTAAGATGAGTCCGCATTAAAGTATCCAGAGAAACGGGTCCGTTTTCTATATTATATATTTGCCTCTATGGTACTGTATATCTCATTTTTTACTGTAATTTTCCCTTGATTTGGGAAAATTGACTCCAAATTTGCCCTCCCCCCAGGATTTTGATGAAATTAAGGCACTACTAAACATATATTCTTAATACGGGTAAATATCTTGCACGTATTACTGATACATAGTTTTAGCTCGAATACATAAAATGACCTCCTCTAACTACTCATACACAAGGTTGCCATGGGACAAAAGAAATACTAGCGTAAAAATGTACTTTTGAGAAAACAATGTTTGAACAGGTTAAAAACAAATCTTAATACCGAATTACGTCTAATCTATATCGAAAGAACTTAACTTCTGTGCTGATTTCAAATATGTAAAGTTTATTAGTTGTAATGTAAATTATCCATCAAAATTGATATTTACATTTTTTGTTCGTTGGTTTTTCCGTTGTTTTATCTACTGGGCCTTGATTGTTGTCACAATAGAAGCTTAAACCAAGCTTGCAAAATGTCAAACAGCAAGGCAAGTTGCTGATTCAAGCTTGTTTCAAGCCTTAAATTAAAAAAATTGAATCGGGATTTAAAAATGAGCCAATGGTAAGGCAACTGCCTCACTTGAGATTGTCTTCAATCTTCGATTTCGTAAATATGCTTGAAACAAGCAAAATAAATCAATAGGAAAGCAGATCTTTGGTTTACCTTGATTGAAACTTGGTTTCTTATGATTTCTACTAGAAATAAACTATCACCTTTTGGAAAATGAATCAGTAATTAATAAAATCTAAAGATTAAAGTTTATAATGTAAAATATATTGTTTGTATTCTATCAGATTAACGCCGCTTCTTAGCTAATGTAAAATATTTTGTTTTTATTCTATCGTATTAACACCGCTTCTTGGCTACCAAGCTCCTTGCGTCGACCCTGTACTGCGTTGCTACAGCTCTGTAGGAACTATGGGTCCCGTGCACCACCACAGGACTAATGTAATACATAAATTGTATAACATAACCTATTTGAAATATAAAGACTGTAAACTCGATTTTAATCTTACCTAAGCTAGGGTATAGTCATTCCCTACTTATACCATAGTTGCATTCTTAAAAAATTAAAGAATGCAAATTTTTATTAAAATGAATGAATTGTCCGCTATCAACGATCGTGTACACTTTGCACCAGATGAGACGTGTCACGCATGGCAGAATTATAACATATGCGTTGCGAAGAGATGCAGTTTAGAGGATGTTGACCACCGGAGCAATGGAGCACCAGAGCAATGCGTGGCGGAACAAGTCTTAATAAAAAGTTTCTACAAATTTGGTGGCAAAGGTGTAGAGTAATAAATAAAAGAAAATACGAATTGACCTTTTTTTAATCTTCATCTTAATAAAAATTCGCATTCTTTAATTTTTTAAGAACGCAACTATGGTATAAGTAGGGAATGACTATACCATAGCTTAGGTAAGATTAAAATCAAGTTTACAGTCTTTATATTTCAAATTGGTTGTGCTATACAATTTGAAATATAAAGACTGTGAACTCGATTTTAATCTCTTAGACACTTCCAAAAATTTAATACAGGCTTCACAGTATAGTTAATTTTGATTAGTTTTTAAATGAAAAAAAAAACTTGCCAAGTGTTTCCGCTTCCTTTTTCCGAGTAGTTAAGTAATTTTGCCAAAACTTTTCTCTTATCTCACAAAAACACCATTTGTAGCACACAATTTCTCTTTGGATGGCAGAAACACTGCAAAAGTCAAGATTCAAATGAAAACTAAATATAATTTAAAGAAGAATTTTTTTTCTTAAATGATATTATTTAGGTTATAAAATAAAAACTGATTGGCAAGATAATTTTATTTGCAGCGATTTCCCTTCTTGCCCCTTGACCTGGAACGGAAACAAATTACCTCTTTAACACATAAGAATAAAATAATTATGTAAATTATATTTATATAAATAATTATATAAAAGTAACCCTTCTGAAAAAAGTATAATGGTGCTAATAGCTAAAAAAAATATGTATCTACACCTGTTCATGTTTAAAAAAAATTCTATATTTACTACGGACTCCAGCGTCAAGCCTCGGTAAAGCCTGGAGCAAAGGATTGCTGTTTTTTTTCAGGTGATATAATTTCAAAATGTTCCAACATTTCTCAGTTATGTTCCATGCTCCGTCTCTGTCTTTCATTGGAACCAGCACATAATGACTACTTTATCTACTCTTCTTAACATGCCTATACAATGTATTACTATTGCTTCATCGGGCTGCATATTCCAGATCCTTGGAAATTTCATCCTTTTATCTCATTCTGCATCTCCTTAATTCATATTTTAATACCTTCTTAACTTCCCTTACCCTTCCCTCATATTACCTATCTCCCTGACACTTTCATGGTTGCTGTGTCAGATACAACCTAGTGAAGATTATTCCATCCATGTTCTATTATGTCAAATTCTAAACTTTCCAATATCATATGCAACTGCACTTGGAAGATTCATCCAATACACTCATCCTATCAACATCAGAACTACCCAGAAGGTAAATAACACTACCTCTAAACTTTAGCTCTAAATTAGCCCTACAGACTATTAGATGGCGATATTTTTCTTTCAGTATTGATAACACCATTCCTATATACCCTACAGTCAATAATGTCAGACTTGTGGTCAATAATGCCAGACTTAAATTTACAGTAGCTTAATCTGTAAGGATGATCCTCCTACCATCCGATGAATTTCATGTTAACTTACTGGCCATCTATGACCAAATACTGTATTGGTTATAACTAGATTATCTACAAGGTTGTACCAATTTTTTACCGCTGCTATTTTCCGTCCTTACGCAAGATTTACATTTTCCTAAGCTGGGGTATAGTTATTTCCCACTTCTACCAACATGAGCATTAAAGCTCCCTAACTCTGTGATCCTATCTACTTGTCCCTGTTATTATATGCAAAATTTGTTTGAGTCGCTACTGTTTCCGTTAGTCAGATCTACGGGGAATATACCACTGTGACTGGTATTTCTTAATTTTTGGTTATAAATAAAGCCACTAGAATTCTTTTATGAATAACTTCCCTGCCTATTTACCCCATCCTTCCTATTTGAACTGTTCTTACAATCTTGTGGGCAAAGAGTCAAAATTAGACGTAAAGAGGGGGGGGGGGGGGTTGAGGAGGCCAGTAGCTCCTCATGGATGGAATTATTTAGTTCATTTCAAGTTTTAATTTCATTCCTTATTTTCATCTTATTCAACCACAGAAAATGTCTTCGATTTTTTCTTAGTAGAATCCTAGTAAAGAACAAACCACGGAGAATCAGGTGCCGGAGTCATCAAATATGACATCGTACCTCAGAAAGTTTTTTTTCAAAAGATATATGTATTACATCATCTCTTGTCTATTGATGCATCTCAGGCGGAGGATAGCTCTGTCTATGTAAAGGGCGAAGTGGGCTCTAATTTTTTTCGTATCTATTCATTTAATTTGTTTTACCAGAGCACTTCATATGGACAAAGTTGACGTAAAAACTTCAGAGGGTGCTCATTCGATTTGAAGTTGAAAGTTCTAATGCTGTTTTTAAGAGTCGAAAGTGATTGGAGAGCATTTAGCTCCCCTTGCCCCTCAACAGTGATCAAAATTTATGAGATAGCCATTTTGTTCAAAATAGTCAAAGGGTCCAACAACTACCCCTCAAGGAATGATATGACACCCGGGGGCAAGGGTCGTAAACTATCCAAATGGTTGTTCTAGGTACATAGGATTTAATGTAGGGAAAGAAGGAAAAGTATGATTCAGGGTTTGTCCAAAAAGACCAAAGTTAAAAAGGTAAAGCTTCAGGCAACGTTGAGTAGGATGTTGAACTAAATCAAAAGGCATTATGTGCATCCAGGTTATCAAAAGGATGCACCTGCAACATTTTAGGAACGATTAGGGTTTTTAAATTGAAACTTTCGGGATCAACACTACAACTACTAGTGCTACTGCAACTGTGACTGCGAACATTAGCGGCTGTGACTACTGGCGACGGTCACTTCTTGCAACAGCAACTACTTGCGACTGCGACTACTCTGACTATTCGTAACTACTGCTATTGCTGCAGCCACTAATAGTGCGATTGGGAATGCTATCGCTGATGCTACTGCTTAGACAAAAAAAAACGAAGAAAAAAGGCAAAAATAATTAAGTCACCGAAACTAGGGTGATTTTTAGCCAGAGTAAACGAAGCAATAAAGGTAAAACAAGTACTTCGGCACGGAACTGCTCTAAGCCGTCCTCAGAACACAGAGAAAATCTGAGGATGACTTGTTGGAATTCCTTGCCTAAATGTATGCTTTGTCTTTTCGTTGCCAATTGCTGGAAATCACTCTTGTTTTGGTTTCTTAACTTTTTTTTTTATCAAACATTGTATATAGCCATTGTGGTCTTAGAATGTCTTTATTGCTACTTCTACTACTACTATTGAATTAAACCAAATGAGTTTAAGTGCATCCAGGTTGCAAAAATGGGATTGGGACAATATCCTAGGAATGAAATAGAGTACTGAGAGTGCGACTGTCACTATTTGCTACCGCAACTACTGGCGAATTACTACTACTTGTGACAAAGCCTACTTGTGATTGTGAGTACTCGCAACCATGACCACATGGGACTAGAACTACTTGCAGCTGTGACTACTTCTGCTATTCGCAACTACTACTACTTGGGACTGCTACTACTAATTGCGATTACTGAGACTGTGAGACTGCGACAATTGCTACTACGTACAACTGCTATTACAACTTGTGACGAGCACTAGTAATTGTGACTACTGCTACTACTTGTGACTACTATTACTTTTTGGGACTACTACTTACGATTGCGACTACTTCCGACTACTACTACTATTTGTGACTGCTATTACTTGCCACTACAACTACTACTTCTTGCAGCTACTACTACCGCTCGGGAATACTACTACTACTTCCGACTGTTGGGACTTCTGCTACTTCTTACAGCTAGTACTGAAACTGCTTGCGACTACTACTACTACTTGCGACAACTGCTACTTCTTGTGGGGTTTACTAGTACTTACGACAGCTACTACTACTTGTAACTCTTGCTATTAATTGCAAATACTGAATGTACTTCCCGCAACTGCTACTACTTACCACTACTACTGCTACTTTTGACTACCAGTACTGCTTGTAAACACTGCTATTACTTGCGACTGCAACTATACAACATGCGACTACTACTGCTGCTTGCAATTACTACTTGTGACCATTACCCCAATTTGCGACTACTACTACTTGCGACTTATGCTACTCCTTGCAAGAACTACTACTCCTTGTGACGACTGCTACTACTACTTGACGACTGCTAATGCCACTTGTGACTACTACTTTTACTGAAACTACTATTACTGTCAACTTTAAATAGAGATTCTTCCTCACTTGGATTTTTTCTTCTTTTTTCCAAAACTTGTTTTTAAACTTCGGGCTTCTGATGGCAAAGTTTAATGACCGCTTCTACCATCTAAGTTAATTTGGGCTTAAACTCTAAAAAAAGGCCAAGTCATTTACACTCATGCACTACCATGTTGTGTCGATACTTGACAACTCATTCTGGTAGATATATCGATGACAAAATGCAGTGAACTCTTCCCTCTGCACTAGTCAGCAAGAAGTATATTCTTAATAGGTGCATAGAAATTCCTCCTATTTTTAGCAAAATTTTATTGTAATTTATAAATTCTTGTGTCTTGATGTCCCAATGGCAAGAAACTAGGGGCTTATCCATTTCCCTATCCTAAAAAGGTCTGGTGGATTCCTGATCCTCCAAAGGATAGCAAATATTTTAGCTCCTAATTTCCCTAAAATGTTAATCTCCTTAGCCTTGACAGGCAAATGTTCAAATGACAACAATCTAAAAACTTCCCATTCTGCCACATCGATTAGAGTACGAAAACCATTCCAAAAGGCTTGCTGGGGCACCTTTGGACTCTTGCCTTTGATCAAGTTTGACTGAAATCTGACAATCTGTTCCCTTAGATGTTTTGACGACAATAATTTAGGTTCCTCTTCTCCCATAAAATTTAGAAAAGGTGTGGATCCCCAAAAGGACCCCCTAGGACACTATCCCACTTCCGAAAAAGTTTTGTTACTGCTTGGTATCTCCTTTCAATATATATCCTGAAGACAAAGTTAAGGTACCCCTCCCACGGTTTTTTTTTCTCACGAAGTTTGATTGACATCCAGCTAATTTTTCCCTAAATGTCATCACGACCTGGATGTACAGATTCCCCTTCACGTAACGTTTACAGGCATTGGCTGTGTCCCGACACTGAAAATCCCCGATTAGAGTACCCGTTAACTATTTTTGAAGATATTCCAATTGCAAAATGTTATTGATTCCTTTCCCCCAACCACAGACGTTGAGCAAGACGCCCAGAGATAACTATTTAGGAACTTATTACTCACAATGTTTTGCGGAGATCCAACAACCTTTTCTTTTGCTTTGATTTTCCTATCGGTTTTCTTTGAGATCTGGCAACCCCTTCCAGTAAGTAAAAACGGACCGATCCCGAAAACGTCCTGGATTTCCCCCCTTTCCATCTGTGAGCTAGAGTGTGGCTTGATTTGTCTGAATATTAGTCTTTAGTCTAATATGCAATGTAAAATTTCAAAAATCTTGAACGAATAATTGGTTTTAAAATAAAGATAAAAATAATAAGATTTTGGGACTTCCATACTTGTATCCCCAGTATTTTCTTCTAGAAAGCAACTGGAAAATTTTGAATTTCTTGGTACTCTTATCGTCTATTAGAGCTTTGGCAGAAAAGCCATGCTCCTAAACGCAAATAACTTGAATGACTATTGACTATCTATTTTATATTGACAGAGTGGCCACGTCGTGTGACTGCTTATCTTTTTAAGAAGTTGGCATAATGTAGGCGTCTTTTTCGCAGATGCTTGCCAAAATTTTTCAGGATATTGTCGTCTGCTTTTTGCAGTTTACACAGTGTTACTCTAACTATTGTACAAACGCAATTGGTTTCCATAGTTTTGTTCTTTGTGCTTAGTTTTCGTTAATATCCTAAGCATTTCTATTTTGCAAGTCATGGTTCATAACTTGTAAGTATATTAATTTCTGCTATTTTACAAACTTTCGGTTGATAACATTTTGGCCCCATGTTTTACCGAGGAAGTTTGTTAAGCTTTTCTTTCGGGGACGATTTTGGTAGTAATTAATTTGAAAAAAAACACAGTTTTTCTAATGGAAGAAACAGGAAGGTTGAAACTTAAAAACTATTGCCGTATTATCTATAGCTTTTATCCTACAACGAGGGGTGGCTCTCACTCAGAAATCATGTACACCAGGTGGCACGTACCAAGCCGGACGGAACTGTGCAAAGCATTTTGGAGAGTGCGCCAGGCGTTTCTGGGGAAAGTGTAGAGTATTTTTCGTTACTGTGCCAGGTGTGCGGAAAATATTCCAAACGTGGTGGAGCTGTGTGGCACACGTGGCGGTCCAAGATATACACCGGGTGGCTGGAAGTTAGCGCCCCCTTGGCCTATAATGTAAACGTAAAAAAATTTCTTGAGAGGAATTACCAAAAAACACCACTTTCCTGTGGTGTCGTCACTTTTGTTTCTTTTTAACTTGATTTGAATTAAATGAGGCCTCTCCAAATATTCTACGACTTGTGGTTTGATTTGAGCATCCGTACGAGAAGAGAAAAAAAAAATTAGTCTCAATTATAGGGATTCATTGATGGGATTCCTTTTATGTCAATTTAACGCCATTTTTGAGTGGTTCTAGACTCTTTTGAAATTCTCAGTGGTTTATTTGGATAATCATACGTTGCCATTCAGTAAAATCTGAATAATAGTTATTATTCCTGTGTCAGGGTTCCCTAGAAATTATGTCTCACTAGAAAGTTTTTCAAAAACACCCATGTAAGATTACGGTTACAATGAGTTATCGTTACAACAGTTTCTGCTGTAAACGATGGAGAATGGAAACCCTTTGATTATTGTTGTTAGGATGTTTTTCTAAGTATTTGACGATGGCGAATTTAATTGTGTAAGCATAAACAAGCTATCTCTGCTAAAATCCATAAATTAACAAATATAAGACCTGAACTTATTTCTGTGTAAAGGGAGAGGGGCTTTACTAAGTCCATTTGCTGACATATTTTTAAGTGCACCTTCAGCAAGCATAAGACCAACACGATAGCGAAAAACACTATGTTAAAGACGTAAATATTGCAAGGTTTATTGTGTGTAATTGCCCTTTCATACGTCCTGCTTTATTCCGAAATTAGCTTTGCATACTCCTCAAAATTTGAGGCACAAAGGGCAAGGCACATCAGTCCTTGCCCTAGGGTTGTGGAGGACATGACATCCTTGGAAGGATAGGTATTAGTTGTGTTGACTATTATAGACAAAATAACTCTTTTCAAAATTCCAATTAGTGTAATGGGAAAGGGCTTCTAACAAGGGTAAGAAGGGCTTGTTGCCCTTCGATAACTCTTGAACATCCTCCGGCGTTCCTTAGATATTGCTGATATGCCTTTGGACAGTCAACGTTCTCACAGTTTGTTTTCATTGTGCTTGATATTCTTCTCAACATTCTTAAGGTTAGCACATTCTTACAAGTTTTTTAACCTTAATACCCTGAGCCTTTTTGGAGACCTTGAATCAAACCTGCACCCTTTACC